>NW_009621418.1:10459-20945 GCF_000690535.1 Cariama cristata | reverse complement strand
ATGTGATCCACAGACTAAAACCATGAAGCTGAAATGACAGATAGGCTCCCTGGATCTCAGTGCCGGTACCCCAAGAGTTGCCTGTCACTTGACATTGCCAGAAATGAAACAGCAGAGATCTTGAACATTCTCTCCCTGTAGGAGAAGCCAAGACAAAGCAAGTTTTAGAAATAATTACAGAAACGTGGTTACTGACAAAAACATAGGATCTTAAAAGGCCACAGTGACCACTGTTACATCCTGCTCTGAAGGCTCAACGCCAAGGAAGTTAAACGCACCATAAAAGTACAGTGATAAAACTCTAACAGCAGGACAGGGAAATGACTGGAACAACTTTTTTTTTTTTTTTTCTAACCCAGATTCTTGCATCAAGCCATACTTCATGGCCAATACAATGATATTATAAGTCATTAGCAGTCAACCAGAATCTTAGGCATTACCCAGGTGTCACCAGTCAGTCCTCTGTTCTCCACATCTTGACAAATACCAGCAGATACGCAGATAATACTTAAATGGTCATTAGTTATTTAAGCATAAAATGAAGTTTCTTTATACCAATATAAGCACTAAAAAAACCCTATTACACACTCTTGCTCTTTATACAGTATCATCACTGTCTCTTAGCTGGAAATCCAAATTATTATTATTATTAAGGTAGCAACAGCATGGATGGCTAGTAGTTTTCCTACTTCTTCCCTGAGATTACTACAGTTGTTAGGCCCTGCATCCTTGGATGCTGGGAATCAGAATGGAAGGCTGAGGAAAGATTTAAAATTCTGATATGATAAAGGCTCTGTCTCAGCCCCCACAGAAGTCAAATATGGAACAATGATACATTTACTACATTTCTTGGCTTGTAGATTTGCAATGTGTACCCACCAGACCTCTTCATGCAGACAGGCTGTGGTAACACAGAATATTTGCTAATATGGGGGCTAAAGTAAAACAAATCTCAGGAGTCACGCTGATGAATCTAGCCAAATCAGTTACCAAGCAGGCCTTGGCTTCAGATATTGACAGAGAAGACAGACACAAGGCATGGGACCAGTAGTTGGCATGGGAGTGGTATAGAGCACCACAGAGTGAATCTTCAGCCAATTACTGTGAGAGAACAGCCATAAAGAGAGAGATCATATCTACTGCCAAAAAGATTCTAGACATAGCGTAACATCCACTAGTGCAACAGATGCAGCATGCCACAATGGATTTATGACCAACCAGCCAGCATTGCTGCAATCATGAATAGAGCTCAGTACTTAGGCACGTAATGCATTCCCCCAAAGCCATCATCATCCAACCCTGGCAGAAGTTCACTTGCTGCTTGCCTGCATTGCAAATGTTTGAGAACATCCCCTACAAGAGAAGGGTGTGAATAGCAAAACCCTGGCCATAACACAGCTATGGCTGAGGGAAGAAACATCACCTTCAGGGAGCTATGCTATTTTCATCTTCCCCTGTTGCCTTACAACCCACTGGTGCAAAAAAGACCAGAGCAGATGGTATGTTTGAGCTTGTCCCAAACCAGTACTGGAGTTTCCTAACAGCTTTTCTTTAACAATAGTTGTCTTTAAGGCCTTGCAGGCAGATTGCTCCAGGATTATTTCAGTCTTATTGCTATGCACCTTTAAAAACCTAGATTTTAAGCTTCATCACAGTTCATGATGTTTCACTTTGTACTTGTTTGTAGTTTAAAAGCTTATTATTCATTTCATTCAGAAAAATAAAGAAATTAATTGAGGAAGGGGATTTCCATGTGAGTTAACTTAAGAGTGTGCATATCAAGCAAGTCAACAGGACCTAGGCTGGTGACAAGTTAAGGTCCATCTTCAGAAAAGACACGTCAAGGAGGCACACATAAATGATACTGACCATAAAATACAGCTTGTGGCAATGCTACTCTCAAGGAGGTCCTGACATACAAATACACATAGGAGTAAAAAAAAAAAAAAAGAAAAGGAACCCGCATGATAGATTATCTCAGTTCCTTTCAGGGAAGCAAGCATGCAAACAGGCTCCAACAGAAATATTCACTAGAAGTTTCTGTAGCCTCAGAGATTTTCTTTAAGGTGAGGGAAGAGTCAACGCTTGCCAACAGACATGCTTGGTTTTTGTTGCTGCAAATAGGTCAGGGCTCTGGCCACGCCAGTCTAGTTGCATCGTATAACTCTGACCAAAATCCCTCTAAGGTAGATTATGTTCTTCAAAGAATGATATCCTGCTGATATGTGGTGTCATTTGCTTCATTCTAAGCAAGTGTCTTGTTGAGATTTATTTTGAAGTATGACTCTTCTTTGGCAGTTATTTGTCATACTAGGCGAAGCTATTTAGCATATAAGAGGTGATTGAGCTCCATCAAAAAAAAAAATCCCTTCTGAACTTTCAAAAAAGAACATTCATGCTATCTTAAGCATTTTTACACCATTAGCTTACATGCTGCATATTAAAAACAAATGCTAAATGTGGTGCCCTACACCAAGTGGTACGGTGAATAGGTATGCTATACAATATTCCTGTCATTACTAAATGAATCTCTATTGTATCCAGGAAGCCAGCAGAGGTCTTATACAGCTTTTATTATTAGAACTGTGATCTCTGTGGAATGCAAGTTGAGAAAATGCCTCGTGCCTATCTTCCCTACCTAACAACTGTTGCTGAGTGACATTATCAATTGCAACTTGTTAGAATAAAATAATAGGAAACCTTTGCTCCAGTCATTCACTAGAGTTCCAAATGTCATCAGGCTTTGCAAACAGCAGATCTCTAACAGTGAAACACAGCATTATTTCCTATTTATGAGTTGTATTTAACGGACTGGTTTCTTGGGTCCGCCCAAGTAGTGCTCAGTGTACAAGAAAAAGTAGGAAACAAAAGGCTTTGTACTATTTACAAGCCTCATAATCCTGAAAGGAGATGGGGACATGAACACTCCTACCATGCCCAGCCAAGGCAGATAGAGCAAAGACAGATAGCTTAGAACTTGCTGTGTTCATTCAAGAATAGACTGTTTTTGTTTAAACTTAGATTCTACAAAGTGATTCTTTCATAAGAAAGTTCATCTGTATCACTTTCTGCGTGCAGCTAAAAGCATTTTGACAGTTACTGAGTATCAAGTTTAATTTTGATAAAATAGATTTTTTTTGCCTTATAAAAAGTTTATGAATGGGAACTGAACCTCCTTCTATAACGTCATCTGTATTACCAAACTATGGACTCTTCCATACAAACCAAGCTCTTACCAGTATTTGTCAGTAGAGTTTAATATCTTACAGACCCAAAACACCTGACAATGAATTAACTCTTAAGATTTGATGCACACTCACACTTTGAAATCACAGTGCTACTACCTCATCCTAAAGCAACTGAACACTCAGCTGAGGCTCCAACTCAGTGCTTGTATATACAGAACACTCTCATGATATGACCAGCTAGTTGGTGTAGCAGGAAGAGACTAAAGGATGCTTTTGATCCTCCAGTCTGTATGCAGCAACAGCTGTACAAAAGGCTGAGTTATTAACTCTTCACAGGTCTGGAAATACAGTGAGAGAAGAAATCTTACTCTGCAGATCACTGTCACTGCAGATAGCCTGCTAACGAGCTAATTATACCCAAAGTTAACTTGCAAGTAAGTTCATTTTTGTAGCTCAGTTTGTAGGGCACAGAATTTTAAAATCTAATAAACTTATACGTGCTATGACTTTTTCCATAAAGAAAGAAATTAATAAAATGTTCACTTTTGCAAGTTTTCTAGCGTAATGAATAAATACATGTTCACTTCAACACAATAAAAAAGGAAAAGCTAGGCACTGTAACCTATTTACAACACAGCTATAGTCCCTGATTACAAAGCACTTAGCTCTAAACAACTAATCAGTCCCTTTCAATTCAATGGGGCCAGCATGTGTATATGAGTAAGTGTTTTACAAAATTAGTGCCAAAGTTAAAAATACTCTAGTAAATGGGACCTTTATAATAGAATGGATCCCTTTTTCATTTAATTCTTTTATGGTAGTAATACCAGTATGAAAAAAGAATTCAATCCTGATAGTTTACTAAGACATGGGTCTTTAATTCACTTTAAAAAAATGTAAAAGACTACCGAGTTCATTCAGCTTTTGGTGCTATTCATTTTTTTAATATTGTGGATAATGGAATATTGATTTTTATAAAAATCAGTAGATGACACTAAACTGCAGGTGCTGCAACTACTCAGAGGGAAACAATTCAAAACAGACTTGAGTAAAATGGAGAAACTGTTCATCATTCCAGGAGGTATTACATCGGGTATCATATATATGGCACATGACATAACTGTTCCACTTTTATAAAAATAGTTCCACTGGTCGCACTAATAAAGTCTCAGCTGGAGTACACTGTTTAACGTGGGGAAGTAGATATCAATAAAGATGTCTATGAACTGTATATGAGCTGGCAAAAGTTCAAAGGAGAGTAACTACAGTAATTCCAGGTCTAGAAAACAAGACTTAGGAGGACAGACTAAGTTAAATCCTTTTTTCTTTATTCTAGAAAATACAAAAACAGCAGACGTAGGAAGATGCATGATAATAGTCTTTAAATTTATTACTTTTCATATATGGAGAAAAACTGATAAATATCTTAATCATATTTTATGTGTTTAGTTTGCAGAAATAAACATTTAGGTAAGTCTTGTGGGGAGTGGGAAGCATTCTAGTGATAAGAATAGTAAAAACTGAAGTTGGTTGCATAAGGATGCTGCAGAAATCACTATTACTAAGCATTTTAAAACAGGTTAGCCAAACATTTGCCAGACAACCCGTGTATATTTGATCCTAGAACATCCAAATTACCTCTGAAGGCACCTTTCAGCTGTACATAAGAAAAGGCTTACTCAGACTTCATCTCCATAAACAAATTAATGTGACTTACAATTAGTAGAGCTTTTATACGTACTTTTCTGGTCTTAGCTGATGCTGAACACTGATCTAATTGTTGTATTTCAATGCCACATACACAGTATAATAATTTCTAATTAATTATTGGGATGCTGTCCCTATCCAGCTGTTAACATACATACGAGATCCAAAGGGTAGATTTCACACAGTAGACTGGCGATTACCCAAACTGGAGAGAAAATATTCCTGAAATATTAAGGAACAAAATATGACCTGTTTCACTACTAGTATGTAGCAACAAGACCACAGTCGGTAGATGGCACAGGTAAAGCATCTCCTTGTATTCAACAAAGAACAAGCCACAAAACCAAGGAAGTCAGCCATGAAATGTGTGATCTCTGGCCCTCAAATTCTGTACTGACCTGTATACCTTCAGTTTGATAAAAGGAGTTCCACCAAGTTCCAACTACTGCTCAGTACCTAAAATGTCCTCAATTATACAGACTTTGTAAAAAAAAAAAAAAAAAAAAGGCTTATTTTAACTCAAGAGCTCAATTCAGTAAACATGAAATAATGCCTATGCCTAGTAGCCACCTTTCCAAAGGCTCTTTTCTTCTTCAAAGTTATAGCGCTCTATCCTAGTCAAGCCATTATAATCGCAAAAAGTACTATAACAAGCAAACTGAATATAACAGCACTAACAGAATTTTAAGAGAATGTAATCAGGTTAAAACTAGAATATGAAAACTAACATTTCCTCTAATTTGAATTACTTCTTGAAACACTATAAACTTCAATTAGACAATGATAGGTTAATTTTCTGGTTTGTTTGGGGCTTTTTTTGTTTGGGTTTCTTCTGTTTGCTTGTTTTCCCTGCTGAGGCTTCTCTGTTGCTTAAGAAAAAACACAGGATCACTAATTAGGAGGATACTCAGTATTTAATTTTATCATTTAGTGTTTCAAGGTATAGCTTCAATACTGTAGCACAATATTACTTATTGCACATCTTCTAGATATTACTTTGAGCAGCGTATTTTGTAACATGGTATTGTCTAAACGCTACTGAGGGATCTCTGTACTGCATTTCACAAACATAAACAAATCAAATGCCACAACACAGTGTGAGTTGAGACAGTAACATGCCCCCTTCTACAAACACAGAACAGAAGTACAGATGTGATAAAATAGTAATTTTGAGGAGACTTATTTGCGTCCCAAAGGGCAAGGATTAGTCCTGTTTAATATGACAAATGGCTGAATTTGCAGATTATGTAACATTAGCTGGACATGTGCTTAGGACTGTTAGAAATCCAGACCCAAACCCTGTGAGTTGGGCAGTGAAAAATTAAGACACACTGCTGTCAAGTTGTAAAAAGTACAGTTTAAGCACAAAACAGTTGCATTAATATTTTCTTTTAACTAACCAAGCAGAAAACCAGAAGCTCTACCATACGCTTGAGCCTTTGGATCAATATAAACCTCTGCTATCTGAGGAAAATAGTAACCTGTAAGATAGATAGATTTTCACCTTTTGCATGGGCCAGCTACTAGTATGCTGAATATACATTTATTTAGAATAGTTCAGACATTTGACAAATGACCAAACTAAAGTCTCTTGGATTCAGCAACAGATAACATTGTAGAGGTTATTTTACTTTCCAATACATGTTATTCCTTTCCCTCTAGTTTTTCCCCAGTCTTTTTCCTTCCTTACTCAGATTTGGCATCAGTTTTCCCAGAATGAACTGCCTTAAAGCTAGCCAGCAGTTTCTGACAAAAAAAAAATAATCTTGATTTCAAGTGAGGGCCACCACATTCTCCGCGAGTATTTCTGCCAGTGGGATAGACAGTCAGTCCTTCCCATCCTACTGTAGTGAATACATACATACATACCCACTCCCTCACATACATATGTATCTGTACATATACTCACACACAAACACACATGCATAACAGTTCAAACGATGTCATTAACATACTCAGACGTAAAACCCCTGGGTTTTAGAACTTTCTCTCCAAATTATGCAGAGAATACATGATATAAATCCATCTCAGGTAAATCTTCTGCAAAGCTAGCTAATTCCTGCTTTAGGATGCAAGCGTCTTTCTGGTTTGCAAATTTAAACACGTACACACAAAATGTCTAGCTTTTGTCCCAACACTGAAGACTAAAAAGACCTTTAGGTTTGAAGCCATTTATGGCTTGTTTCTACAGTTTCTCCCTTTGCATTTAACTTGAGTTATTTCTTCTTGTTCACGGTACCTAGGGATGAGTGGTGAAGGCAGTAAGAGGCAAAACAAGTCTTCCTATTCCAATGCCTAACTTCAATTTCATGTCATCCCAGAACACAAGGAACAACAATAAAGACAAGCGAGGCAGCAGGGATCCCAATTTCTGTGACCCAGAAAAAGAACTGAATGAAAATGGTACCGGCTCACCACAGATGAGCTTGTGGGTACAGTAGTACGCAGCTCTGCCAAAGTTCTGCTTGAGCAAACAGAAAAAGAAATCTTCACAAGAGCTTTCAATCCAGTAAAATTTGATGGGTTTCTACACAGATGCCCAAAAGCTCACCCTGACAAACAGTAAGTAAGCATCCTAGTATGTGCCAAGACACTAACTTATTCAAAGTACAGAAGGATTGTATCTTCTCAAATAAATTATTATGAAAAAAATTCAACTTAATCAAGAAATAATTCTCAGACATATTTGGACTAATTTCCCTAAAGTGTTGCAAAATAATCACGCGCCAAGCGTGGAAAATTTCAACCACACATGGGTAAGCTGGGGAATCTTAGAAGCAATTGGGAAAATAGTCTTAGATTGGGAAGTATTTGGCAATCTTAAATATACCTATCTTAAGTATAGGCCTCTCTGCTAACAGGACACTGGCTGTGCTACTTCAGTTTCATTCTGAACTTTAATATTAATCTTAAAAAAAAGCTTAAATAATCTAACAACAATTTTTGTTAAAAAAACACAGGGAGAACTACAGAAAAAAACCACTCACACATATCATTTGACAAACTGAATATAAATGAGGCTAGGAGATAAGTAATCACCTGGAAAAAAATGAGTAAAAACAAAACCCCCAAACAGTAGTGATAAGATAGTAAGTACAAATATACCTTGTCCTTGAGGAACTCCGTAAAATTCAGCAGCTATCCTTGCTGCTTCCTTACGGTTTCCTTTCACAATGTAGAAATGACTAAGTATAGCAAGGCTGATCTTCACAAAAAGTTTAAAACAAAAAAGTGAAAGTATAGTAAAGTAGACATTGGATAGCTGCTGGGCAAAAGGGCGACTTTCTTCTATGACAGTCATTGCTGCAGCAAAATCTCTCTCAGTGTTTGGGTAGGGCTCTCAAATGTGTTGATAAGATCATATGGCTCCAGCCATGCACCCTCGGGAACAACTGGTCCTGAGGAAAGAAAATATCAGCTGGTCATGATGCTTGCTGCTCAAAATATGACGATTATTTATACTGTACATAGTATTGAGTTCACTACCGCTCCTGCTAGCCTAGTGATATTCATGTGGGACGGAATAAAACAGACACAAGTTCCAAGCCCCTGGATTGTACTTGTTCCACTTAAAAGGTCTGTTTCATTACAAATTCTGCATTTCCAATTCATTTATTTATCCTATTAATACATGTTTAAAAATATACTGTCAAAAGTATTATTATTAAGAACTACAATTTCATGCATAAAAGCAGGCAACTCAAGTAATCGGTTTTTGCTAAAGTAAGTTCTCCTGCTTCTTAAGTACATTGCTTTTTTGTGCTACTTCATTTTATGTTAGACTAATATTTTTTTCTTACAGAACTAGAACTACATCAGTAAATACTTGAAATATGCATTAATAAAGAAACAGATTTAATATATACCAGCTTTAACGGTCTCTTATTATTTTGTTCAGACTGAATGAAAATATCTAGTATACATGGCTTATAGCATTATACAAAAAACAGCATTCAGAGCAGATTATAGGAATCAAACTCCTAGATATTTTTACAAATAAGATGTTGGAGCATCTAAAATTAAATTAATTAAAATGTAATTAAAATTCAATAAATGCAATGGGAAACATACAACATCGAAAATTTCTAATGCTTACGATACACATTTCACTGTGCTGCATTGTATTATTTTAAACCTATGACATGACAGGCTTTTTTTCTTGGCCAGTTTTAGAGAGGGGAGCCTAAATTCCTCAGATTTTTTAAGAATTAACTGGTTTATATACCATAAAGTTATTACTCACAATCATCAGCAGTTATGCACAAGTTTTTCTGTTATTGTGACTAATTGCTGAGTAAATAATAGTGTCACAACATGACACAAACTGAGGAGCTGCAGGACTGAACTACATTCCTGAGTAAGCTATAAACCTAAAAATAAAGAATCATGGCAGCATAGGAACAATTCTGTTCTAAATATTTCCTTCTGTATATTTCCTTTTAAATAAAAGAAATAGTATCTTTATAGTTTTAAAATACTCTACCCCTAGTAATCTTAAACTGAAACACCCTTTCTATTCTACCCCGGATTCTCTTCTTTGACTGTCAGAAAAAAAACCATTTTAGAATGTTGGCAACTGTCCATCGGGAACAGAGGGTATGATCCAAATGTCACCGCATCCACAGATCCTCCTGACTTCAATGAACAGCATAGCAGACATTAAGGATATGATACAAAATCATATTTCTGAAATGAAAGTGGCAAAATAAAGAACCTCTTATCATTTGGCTCCAGAAGTAATTTATTAGACTAAGAAACTGTAATTTTTTCTGGAAACTACATTTAAATAAACCTATGTAAATGAAGAAAAGACAACGATAAAAGGAAATTTGCTTGGAAATAAATATCAAGATTTTTAACAGACAGGACCTGACGTGCTTATCTTGAGAGAAACAGACATTCAATCTTTTTCTTTGAAAAACATTTAATCCACATAAAAGTCAAAACAGTCACTAGAAAAGGCAATTAAAAAGCAGTTTACACTGTAAATTATATTAGACAGTGAAGAGATATATGCATTTTCTCTTAAATTTCATTTATAGACATTTTCTCATCCAGCCAGAATAAGAACTGCTCTCCTCATACCATAGTTAGAAGCAGGAGTGAGTACTTAAAATGCCAAATGAAAATCCCTTTTTATATTTGGCACATTGTTATCCGACACTGAATTGAGGTGTCATGTTTTCCATAAGGATAAGTAGGCATTATGTTCTGAGCTACCACTGCCAATTTCCGTTTCAATCATTAACAGAAATGATACTTTCCTTAGTTACACATCCAGTATTGGAATTTCTTAATTCTTCCACACTTCTACTAGTATTATCAAGCTTAACTCAATCAGTCCACAGAATTCCCCAGCCATCTTAGTACCTGTTTTACAAATTTACCAGGGAGAATAAGGAAGAATCATAACTATCTCAAGGAAAACCTTTTTCTTCTTTATACTGTTTTACCTGACCCCTTTCCTTCCTGACTCCACATTGTGTCATCTAGTAACTGTGCTTCCTCATCTGGACTTCTCCCATGTTTTGTTAATTAACAAAAGAGTACTTTTTTGTAGAAGCAAAAATCCAAATAGCAATTACTATAAA
>NW_009621418.1:907-10428 GCF_000690535.1 Cariama cristata | reverse complement strand
AGCAGGAATTAAGAGCAGCACTCAGAGTTAATCTTCCCCTTACAATAATGTTTCTTGCTTCTTATAACTGTAGCAGATAAATCACTGAAAAACAATTTCTCAGTTGTTAGGTTGTCTTCTTCAGGTTGAATTTTTCTGTAAAGGGTCAACAAAAATAACAAAAACCTTCTAAAAATGAGGCTGTGGATGCATGTAATATTTTGTAACTGATCTTTAAAAAAATCCTCATTGATCTCTAAAACTTCTGCTTTTAGAAACAACATGAAAATTGAGCAGGAGGGTTATTCCTGTAACAAAGCTTGTCTTCTGTCCTCTCAAAAATTTCCCTCCTCAGCTATAAACTACATAAAAATGAAAGAAATTACGAGTTTTAAGAACTTCAGTTCACACATGCTCCTAAGAAGCTGGCAAAATTACTCTCCTAATAATATTTCTTCTTTTTTAAAGCTCTGTAACTCATATCTGCTAACTTAACCAGAAAGTCTCCCAGCTGCACAGAACAACCAAGTTTATCCTAATCTAAGGCTACCAAAGCTCTGCAGAAATTGCCATTACAGCTTGTTGGCAAACCCGTGCTACCAGGTGCCCAGTAATGAAAACAGAACAACTGTTCAGATGTTAACACTCCCATGGCATTTTGGAAGAATCAACAACGTGAATACTGAGACTTGAACACAAAATAGCTGAGAGTAAGCCCATGCAGACTGGATGTTCCCATGCAGGAACAGAAGGCTACAGATGTTGTAACAGGAATCAGAAAGTAGAAGCATATGTAAATAAATAAAGGATCTGACAGTCAATGTAGAGTGTAAAAAAATGGCATGTAAGTGTTCCGAATTTTCTATTGCATGGCAACGTGAAACAATTGGAGTCTGGTCTTGCAGCAGTACAGAATACTGACAGCGTCCAAACAGAAATGCATCAGCAGTATGTAACAAATACACAATGTTACAAAAATATCAAAGGACTTGAAAAAAGCAACGGGTTAATCTGGACATTCATATTTCCTGTATAGTTTTGACTTTTGGGAATGAAATTTCTCTGCCTCATTTCCTCACTTGTAAAATGGGCTTAAAAGGACCACTCAAGAGGAGTATTATGAAGATGACTTCATTGCTGTTAACAAAACACTCAGATATTCTGGTGAAAATAATACTGAAACTAATTAGGTATCTAAATTTTTATTTTCATACAAAATTTAATAATAAACCTGAATAAAATGAAATCTTGACTGTTCATTCACTTAATGGCTACAAAAGGGATAGCATGCAAAATTATTATAACATTTCAGGTTTTATCACAGCACACAGGAAAATGGCACCAAGCTACACTGCAGATAAACAATATTAGGATTTTTGTTTCATTTTAAGAACATAGTAATACTGTGACAGACAAGGATCCGCCTAGCTTGACATACTAGCATATTCCCAGCAAATAAATCAAGAACAATGTAATAATTTTTCTGGTATGCTTTCCCCATTTCTGGTAATTAACTGTTTTAATTTTAAAACCATTTAAAAAACTTCAAATGCTGAAATTTATGGTCTTAAATTCCCTTTTAATGTAGTTTGGTCAGTTAACATTTCTAAAGAACATAACCAGTATATTCAAGATAGCAATATTGCCATTTATAATGACTACAAAAGCGGTTAATTTCAAACTCCAGTGCTCAAAGTAGCCTGCCCTTTAATGCCTTACTGTGTAGTGGCCAAGCGCAGAAAGAAAGTATTGCATAAACAGCAGCACCTGTTTATGATAATTCAAACTATTTGTGAAATCTAGTGCATTTTACCCACAACCTAAGTGACTAAATTTTAGAAAAAAAGTATGCTCTATCTTCTATGATTAATTACATAACCACATTAATAAACTCTTTATCTTGTTCTGGCAATTTTTCTTCAAGGCTTTAGAAGACTAGTGTGCTTAATTTTCAGTACAGCAAGATATACAAGAAAAATAACATAACTGATATAATAGTCTTTGAAGGCATTTTTTAATACTAAAGACTGTAAACCCCTTAGCAATACAAGTTCTTTATAACATATACCATGTCTTTAGTTCTGGAAAATATACTTATTTCTAATTAAATCTTTTAAAGTAATATCCTTAAATTAGATTAATATAGGCTGTAGAAGAATAACTATACTCATGGCACAAATTCTGTTACAGTTAGTCTTAATAGTTTTCTCCAGTATTTTGGAGATGCACCTAAATGTCTGAAACTGAAAATGTTTTTTTAAAGACGAGATATGCAATACAGTATAAGGAATTGTTTGTAGGGCACTTCACCTGCATGTCTTTCTCCACATGTAAGAGATTTGGCTAAAAAATACACAAGATAGTCATCCTGGTTTTGTAACTTTTGGCTAGTAACAAATAAAACAGAAGATAATTTAATGAAATAGGATGCCAGTCAGAGGAACAGGAACTCTTAGGTGCTTTGAAGAATATATTATTTTATACATTACAGACAATCCACCATGAGAAACTTCTAAAACAATGACCTCAAAACAGAGTTGAAAATCAAATCAGTAAGAAGCCACTAGTTCTAGTACCGAGTTTCTGATGTAAGCATACAATGCTTGATGAAGGACTCAAAAATGCTGAGAAGCCTGAGCTACTAAAAAGGCAATGTCTAATTCAGCAAGAAAAATGACCTGCCTAGCGACCTGCTGACTTGTATTTTAATAGGTGTATGGGATGCTAATCCTCAATACTTAAATTTTTATCTGATTCATCTAAAGTTACTGAATGTTGTTTATGTCATTTCCTCCTTCATGTATGTTAAGCAATTTTTTCTATTATTTGTTATTGAAAGCATTTGAACTGAATAAATCTAGACACAGAGCAACTATTTTAAAATGCATTTGCTCATACAAGTTGTTATACAAAATGTTACCTTAAGCTAACATTGAAGGCAAGACAAAAAACCAGACAGATATACCATAAAACAATCTTCAAAAACTATTAAACGTTCTTTTCAATAATCTCCTTCAAAAGTTAAGGATATTATGCGTCTATGCTTAGGCACAGAAAAACAAACAAATCATATTTATCTGATAGCTACAAGAAATTCAGAAATTGCAGTGACTGGAAGACATCAAACAGCTGCCGAGCCTTTTTCCAAACAGGAATTCAAGTCCATTAGCACAACTCAGATACTACTCTTCCTATGGAAAATATGAAGAGAAGAGGTGGCCAAAGTACAGACTTGGTGCTACTGTTTGGGGGGAATGAAAAGAAGAAAAGTGAGAGAATGCAAACTGTACTCCAGAAAAGACCAAGCTCGGTTCAGATCTGAACTGCTTTTTCACTGCACCTTGTTGCTATCCTTAAAAATTCTACACACTTGCTTGACCACATGACAAAGCCATATTCTCAGCACAAACATCTGAGAGTTGTGTTGCCAACCAAAGCAAACACAGCACTGTAAAACAAACAAATGAAAGGCCTACATCTCCTTTTTACAGTTTCTCTTCCTGAAGTACCTTAATGCCATATCTACCCAGTCTACACAAACAATGCAGTGTGAAGTTATAACTGATATCCAAAGTTATGTTTCATTCAGATTTCTGCAGTTCTCATAATTCATGCTAGTCTCCTGATCACCCAACTAAAGACTTTAACCAGTCTCTTTCAAAATGCAATGCCATGACATCTTAAGTGTCGTAACAGGGAAAATCAGAATACGTGTCATAAAACATGTCACCCTCCTCCTCTTAGCAGTCATGCTCTGACTTTTGACACTTGTTCTGCTGAACAGCTATGTATTTAGACACCATTCCTCTCCTCTCCTAAGACTATGAAACATACCAGTTCATTTAAAAAGCTCTAATGCACAAAAATTTATCTTAGACAAGTTTTGTTACATATATAGTTTCCCTCTGTATTTTGGTGTAGCACATTATTTCCATCAGTTCTCAAACTGTTCCAGAAAGTTCAAATTCATGCCTTTGGGTGGATACAGTAGTACACCCCCCCCACACTGTATTAAAACCAGTGCTCTGATACAGTTTAGGTTCTACACGAATCAAGTTGTTCTGGTAAATGAATGATGCACCCTTTCATTTTTAACATCATGGAAAGTTTGCTTGAAATAGTTCTAACATACAGACTTGCATATCTGGATTTCCAGAGAACAGAATTACTGGTCAAGGATTTAAATATCAGTCAGTCTCTGTAGACATAACAGACATTCTCTATATCGTATGTATTTAAAACCATAAAAAGTAACTCTGATATTTAAGTAATTATGAAATTCCAGTTATTCTTTCTCAGTTCTTTGAAAGAATATACAGAAATTTTAAAGCTGTATCACTTTGTTATACAGCCACTGGATAGCTGCTTCTCACAATCGTGATAGATGCTACTTCAACTAGAAGTCTAATATCAAACAATCCCTGCTATCAGCAACATTATCATATAAGCATGCTTGGTCTGCTTAGCCAGACTATCTAATCGCTGACAGTAAAGCTCTATACAGAAGGGAAGCAGGTATAACTGACCTGCTTAGAAGCAAATTCAAGCCGAGTTCCACTAAGAAACACAGTAAGTTTGTCCTACAGTATTTGTTGCAGTCCTCTTTGGATACCTAACACAACCAAATTAAGAGTATTACAGAAAAAGATTCCAAAATAAGTCATGTGTGTATTTGGAGACACTACTAAAACCAGAAACGTGTCAGACAGCAGGCACACACAGCCTGCTGACAGACAAACTCTAGCAAATCTTGCCTCCTAGGAGTTTGAAAAGTTACCACCTCCAGCTGCCCATTCCATTTCTCAGCTAAAGGTTCCGCCCCTCTTTCTCCCTTCCTGGAAATCAACAGGAAGGAATGTGTATTGGTATTCAGCCACTTCAGTTCAAAATCTGGCAATTTAAACTGCTGATGAGTTTAAACTAACCTGCTGGACTTTACACTGAAAAAAGCCACACCCCCTACCATCCATTCTGCTATAGAGTAACCTCCTGTTAAAAAGGAGTGGCAAACTATGACGGGAGAGTAATGTCAAAATGCACATACAAGCTGTCTCTTAATGAGGATATTTAGCTGTAATTTTTGATGGCTGAATGTACTGATATGGCTGTATCAGTAAACCTTCAAAGAGTCTCCTCATTTTTTTTTTGAATAGTTCTTTTCTTGGGTCCAAATGTTTTCATCACCAAGCACGTATCTATAGAACTTCACAGATTCCTTCTTCAGCAACTAACCCAGCCTCTCCCTTAGGTATGTGATACTACAGCTACTATGCTTTTGATATTTGAACTAGCTTAACATAACTAGCTTTGCTATTTCTCATTTCTCTAGTAGGCAGTACAACCACCCTATTACTCTAAATTCATGTAACTGAACCTGGTATTTTTGCAGTTTTTACAGTTAATCTTTTCTTTAATGAACTGCAAAAATGTCACATGTTCTTATTAAATAGCTGTCTCTAAATAACTAAATAAATTGGTAACATTCAAACCCCAGAAGAGCCAGTATGTACAGATTTGGTTTTCATTACATCTACAGTTAGTACACGTGAAATGAACTTGACAGAAATTTTCTGTTTTAACTGACAGTTCTCAAAAGACCAGATTTGCACCTGTAACTAATACCTCTCTGCCACTTTGAAAGCTAGACATACCTCTTCAGCTGTTTGAATTAATACTACCTGGACTTAGGAAACTATTTTAGATCCACAGTAATTTTTTATTTATTTATGTGTAAGACCTCTAAATTATGCCATTAAGATGAGACGACTGTCAATTATTCTAAAGTGAAAAGATTGCTCAAAATAGTATCTCCGAGTTGTGAATGTTTTTTAACAATTTTGAAAGGAATTCAAATTGGTGACTTTCATTCTACATTATAGTCTGTCTTCAAACTTTTCTTTAATCATTTAACTGTTTTTTTTCTTTATTACAAACTGTTTCTAAAAACAGTGAAATCATCTGTTTCCTTTAACTTTATATCCCTGTATCTTCAAACTTTTGCCAGATTTTCTTCTAGACTAAGTAAAAGTGGTTTAATTTGTCTCCTTTCTATGGAAAATATATTTGGTGCCTATGAATGGTATTAATAAAAGGAAATTACAAAGTCAATTTCATGACTTGGTAGGGATGAGATTTAAAAGATTATTCTGCAAACATGTACCAGTATATGCTGACTCTCATGGCTAGTGTTCATATCAGAAAGGTTTTTTCCATCCACTAAAATTGGTATCAGTTAACTGATATCATCATGACAGAGCTAGCAAAACATTCTTTTCCTCAAGCTGAGGCACGACAGTCTCTGCTCGGTGATTTACAAGAGACATAAAAATACTCTGTGATGAAGAACTTGTAACTGACTTAGGGAACAAGGTAAAACCAGAGTGAGGTGGATCAGTAGCACACAGGCTTCTCGCCACAGAATGCAAAACACAACAAAGTGTGAAAGCTTCAGCTGCATCAGTGATGTATGAAAGGACTTTACCTAACATGGCTTCATTTCCCATGGAATTGGGCAATAACATATCTGCCAGGAGCCAAAAATGAACCGTGTTGGTCTCCAAATCACACTCAAGAGTTGATTTTGAAGCCAAGAATACTTGGTTCCATCTTTGATAAAGCATTCTTACGCTGCTAAATGAGAGACTGTTATAAAATATCAAGCTCATTCTGAAACCAGAAATTTAAAATTCCCTGAGATTTTCTTGCTGGAGGACTAGCAATAAGAATAGCGAGGCAAGTGAAAATTTCTGTTCGCTTATCTTCTTGTTCTCCATACTTTGTAGATCCAAAGCAAAAAAATGGAGGTGAGAAGGTGGTTAGAAACAAAAAGCCTTCAATGCAGTCCAGAAAGACTACCTCTCTTAGCCACAGCCTTTCCCCACCAGTTGTAAAAATGGCCCACCCAGAAGAGGTGCTAACTGAAAGCGGGCTGTTGCAATAGAGACAAAAACTCTGCAAGTTGCTCATGGCCACATTTATTCTAATCTTCAGCTGCATGCCCAGAGCTGCCTAAGAGGCTGCGTGTTGCTACGGTCTCTTAAACACTTAACATTTCAACAATTAATAAAAGACAAATTTCATAAAGTATTTAGTATTTATGGTAAAATTCAGGAAGTATATACATGGCCCTAGACCAAAAAAAGTTATCTATACAATCCTCATCTAACTAGCTAGGTGCCAAAGACGCCACAGGCACCTAAACTCTCATCTGTAAAATTAGTTAAGAAACTTAAGCCCCAACAAGGCTGAAGGTGCTACCACCTGGGCTGAAGTTAACACCTCCTCTTCACCTGGAATTTACAAACCATACACCCCAAACTGTCAGCCACCTCGAAGCTCCGATTTATGTGTACCATGTTAGAACCGATCTGACTTCAGTGGAAGAACAAAGAACTCATAGCAATCTCTGTTGATGGTCAATGTCAACACTTGCCATTTTGTTTACAGATGATTAAAGGAACCACTCATTAACTTGAACATCAGAGTAGAAATGTATCAACCAAAGAAAGCAAGCTACTCCCTCTCGGAAGACTACTTTAATCATCAGCTGCTGACTGGGATCAATCCTGTTGAAGTACACTATAAAAAAAGAACACATAATTAATAGATCAAAGAGTGCATAAGAACACAATTGCAAAATCGGATAATTCTAGGAAGGAGAGAAGGGAGAATTCTATGTTTCACACCTGCTCCCAATCTCATCTCTGCATTTTGTTTAATTAGTTTGTATTGAAAAATTATAAAATTTCTTGAAGAACCAGCCTAAGCACTGCCATGCCTTAGGCGCTCTGCTGGTCTGGGCCCAAGTACACTGCTCAGGCATACTGAATGCGTTACACCACTGCATCTTGGAAATGGTCTCCCAATCTTTTCTGCCTCCCCAAGATTCTATAAATTAGTTTACATTATAGCATAGTATTTGATCCACTCAGACTAACACAACTTATTTAGTTGACAGTGACGTCTGACATTAATATTATGCCACTATTCTTCACAAAAAGAGCAGATTTTGTATTTTTCACAGAACAATTGGGAATTTACCAGCAAACAGCTACTGTGAATAATCCTCTTCCCTTCTTCCTTCACAATTGCCTTCTTCATTTCACAATTTTTATCCTCTTCTCATTTTGCAAGATTTCAGTCACTAAAAAAGCTACAGAAGGTTTCTTTGTTCTGAAACAGTAACAGATCAGTCCTTGAATAAACTACACCATCTGTCTTCCCCTGCATACTGTGCTTTAAAGTGACATTTATTTCAAGGTTCTACTAAAATAAATCCAAAACTACATGACCAATAGCTATATTTATTAATTTGTCTCAAAAACACCTGCTAACAATGAATTTGGCTAAACCTTTCGATTCTGGTCTTCTTCAGGTACTTGACTACTGGTTTGGAAATTTCACCACTTTACTCCTATAAGTTCAGCTTTAGTTACTTAAATTTTCTCCAACAGCAAAGTTATTTAATATCTAATGAAAAACTCTAAATAGCAACTATAAGAACCGAAAGCAAGAGCAAAGGCAACTGAGCCTTTTGTTTGCAGATAAAAGAACAGCGTTCACATTTGGAACTATCTTTTTGATTTTAGCAGAGATTTTACAACTCCTGAAATGTTTAGGTTCCCCAGTTGCAAAAAAAAGCTTCCTTGTTGTTTCCAAGTCTTCAAATACTTTGGGGAAAATTACCCACTTTTCAGTAACAGTTATCCAAGGTTTCAGTAACACTACGTTCCAGACCATAAATCAAAACCCTTTACCTCACAACAACTACATGAACAAAACATAAACCAGTAACAAGCCAACAAAAGCCTTTACACAAGAAACTCTTTGTGTTTCTGGAACTCTTCTGGAATATCAGGAAGGTCGAGAATTACCAAATGCAAGCCGGCAAAGAGTTTACCATCAGAACATTGGTAAAGAGCCTATCCTCTTTGTGCCAGTGACTGATTTTATTACGGCAAATGCACACGCTGAAACCAACAGCATAGTGGAACAGAGGTTTCCAACTGCAAGGAACGTTCCCACAGGTACCTTCAGATCCTACATTTAATAGTACTGCTAAACAGAGATGCGCTACCAATACTCAAGCTGGGTGGAAACACAGAGCGTGAGTATGACGTTTTTCCTCTTCCATTCCCTACCTTAATCTGCAAAGATTTTTCTTCCCTGAATCACAGACCTGACTCCCAGTTAGAGGGGAGGAAAGGAAACAGCACCATCATTACAGAACCTGTGTATTTCAGAATAGCCTCACAGTCCGTACCTTCTTCTCCCTATCCCTTCAGTCACCACTATGCCTTCCACATTTTTAGACCCCTGTATCTGAGCTCCTGTTCCTACTGCCTGTATTTACAGCATTGGTATCTTAGGGCTGGGAAAAAGAAGTTAAATATAACTGAACCACTGCTGACACCTGTTGTCTGCCCCGAGAAATCCGTGTTAATCAGGCCTAGAATACAGTGAAATAGGGGAAAAAAACCCATTGTACGGGCTCTCTCTCCCTGCAGTTCTCCGACTCATAACGTTGCAGGTCCAGGGAGCAG
>NW_009621418.1:0-896 GCF_000690535.1 Cariama cristata | reverse complement strand
GAATGGGTGCCAAGCAGGGACCTAGGAAACGGAGTTAGAAACCACCTCACTACACAAGGTAAGCTTTGCTAGCACCAATTTGAAGTGAAATTTTAACCAACTTGGAGGAATAATGTTAAAGACTGCCTCATCCTGCAAACAGTATGGGATCACTGTGCCATCTGGTAAAGAAAAAGGATTCCAATGACATACCCAGCTACTAAATGAGGTTTCTAGACAAGACGATTTACATACCGAGTACATATGTAACAAAGTGGAAATAAATAGGAACATCCTATAGGAAACAAAATAGTGAATGGCAAGGCATGATACCAGTGAAAGCAAGATACAGGCATCAAGTGAAAAAACAAGTCTTCACCTCAAATGTCATTTACATTTTATTATATAAATGCAAAAATGCACCAGAGCTACAGGTACCAACTTGTCTCTAAAAAGAATACCTTAGAAACATAGCAGGGGGCAAACAATTCACACAAAACGCTCCAACACGTAACCACCTTTTTTCCCCAAATTTATGAAGGAACTACGACAAGAATACATATACTGCTAGTATTAACGGTGAAAGCACCAGACGGTAACCCCAAGAAGCCCTCCATCGGGGAGCACGCCCAGGGGATACAGATGTGCCTCCATCACGCGTTTCCCGTGGGGAGCCCCGGCCGTGAGGGAGCACCGAGGGCACCTGCCCACAGCCAGGCAGGGCACGGACACGCCGTGGCACCACCTGCTCACACAACAAAAATAACCCACTCACAGCGTAACCGGGCACAACCAAGTGGGCACGTCTTGCTGTCAGGTTTTGTGGTTTTTTTTTTTTCCTTCTACAAGCCAGACCGACGCAGAAACACTGTACAGACTCCTTCATAAAAGTCAGTCACCTTTGATACGCGACAGCC
>NW_009621417.1:32452-73400 GCF_000690535.1 Cariama cristata | reverse complement strand
TATATAAATATATATATATACATATGAAATATTCTATTGTCCTGCAAGTATCTGCAGGTATTTTGCCTTGTGTTGGTTTTCACATTGTGGATCTAGTTGAGATATATTTCAGACAAACTACTAGAGTCCTATAGACTTTTGGTTTTCAAGATGACTAGAAAATAAATTAAAGGTTGAAATTATTCTTCAGTGACTCAGGTAGATTTTACTTTGATTTACCAGTAGGATTATTTCCTTTAGAATATTGTCCTCTTTCAGAGATACTTGTTTTGATCTGCTTCTTGCACTTACTCTGTCTTTTAAAAAATAGCTCCCATATAACTGCTTTAAAGAGCTAGAATTTTCCTTTCTTTTTTTATCTTTTTTTTTTTGTTTGTCTCTCATAATCTCAGTAATTCGTTTGTTTGTGGTTTTCTTTTTATTGTTTCGTCCATAGGATGCAGTTTTACTGCAGTAATTTATAACCTGGGTGATATTTGTGTTTGTATTGATCATACTAGATTCCTGAAAGGCTTTTGTTGCTATTACTGTCAGAAAAGGGCCAAAGAACTCAATTCCCATCTTTTCCAGCAGGCCAAAGATACAATCTTAGGAAACAATGCTTTCTTCCAGTTTTCTACTTTTGGAAAAGTTCAAGAGTGACTGCATATGATAAAATGTCTTTGCCTTAAGTCTGATTGATAGCTACTTAAAGTGACGCTTAAAACTCAGATGTAATGCTTTTGCACATTTCATGCTTAGAAAACGGATAAATATGGCCTGCAATTCCTTGCATGGATTGAGAACCTTGCAAATATTTCTCCACAAAGGGATGTTCCTTTTCCCACCTCCAAAGGTCTGAATAGTGCCTTTCAATAAAGGGATGGCTTGCGTGACTGAAGCTAAACAGCAACCTCTGCCGTGTAGGCTGGGGACTGAAATAAATCTGAGGAGAGCTCAGTGGGACTGGTCTGCTTCCAGCCCTGTAAGCCAAATCAGTATGTCATGTCTACAGATCCTTTCATTCTGTGGGTTGAACCTAGTTCAATAAACGTTGTCAAGTGAAAAGACAAATCCCAATATCTGTAAGAGACAAAATCTTATCTCTGCCCTTACTTGTGATTAGGTCAGCAGAGGCATAATTTTGCATTTTTTGCTTCTATTTTTTGTTCAATAAGAGCAGAGTTCTTACACAGATATAAACCAGTGTTTGATCCATAAAACTTGCATTGCAGAAGATGCCCACAGAAAGCTTTGATGCATGGAGATTGCATATTTAAGAATGCTGTAATTCTTATTAATGATCCTGAAAAGTTAAGCTAGAGAGCTGACATGCAGTCTTTCTATGCTGGAAGTTAACTTTATTGTTGTTCATTTCAAATCCCATCTGTTTCCATAATACTGCCTAATTTTGAAGTTATAACATTTATCTTCAGTAGAACATAAATCAAAAAATTTCACCACTAAATCAAGTATTTGCACATATCTCTAATCCAAAACAAAAAAAACAATGATTAGTTATTTTCTCCCATCAGACACTTCAGCTGGAAATACGCAAATTAATTAACTGCCAGTTGTTTCTTTTTTTTTCCCTGATTTGTTGTATTTTTTATTTCTGTGTTTGTCTAGACAGGGTCCTGATTCTATTCCCTTATTCGTGCGAAAAAGGGGAGAGTAGAATCACTGTTCCCATTCTCTCCCCAAGCATGGGTTATTGGAAAACCTTTTCTCTTTGTATGAATGGGAATGCAGGGATTTTATGTCTTCTGTTTCTTTAATAAATAAGGGTAATAAAAAGCAAGAATCCACAGAAGCAGTGTTCTGGTAAGTTCCAGTTGTGTGCCACTTTGAAATTCCAAAACCAGGAAGGCTTATGTAACAGCTTAGGCATGGGTCAAAGACTTGGACTGAATTATGTTTTTTTCCCTTTCTTGAATAATTCTAGCAATGTATGGTTTAGAAATTGCCAAGGAACATGATGGATGCATGTGTAACACAAACCCCCTTGCAATACAGACTAGCTCCAGGCAGCAATCAGGACTACCACTTGAAGGTGCTATTACCTACCTCTTCTCTCACCAACTCTATGATGGTTGTCACTAGACAGCAATAACCACTGGAGAAAACTTTTTGTGAAAGAGGGCTTACAGCTTCTGATGCCTTTTCTGTGGCTTTGAGGCGATGATACCTATCCTTTCACAGTGTGCCTTTCTCTAGACTAGGAACATCACGTAAGAGCTACATCCTCTGATACTGTGATTTTACCTTGTCGACAAGCTAACATCATCCTGAAGAACTGGCAGGAACTCAGTGACCTCAAATCATGCCATTTTTTGGTATTTTATCTGTGCTGTGTCTGAGTCTTCAAGACTTATGTCAGTTTTTAAGAATGTTAGTGTTCTTGCTGTCAATTTTCTAATGAACAAATTATCCACAGTGACAACCTATGTGTCATTGTTTACATTCTGTATTTTACCAGCACTAAATACAGATTTTGCAGCCTCTTTTTAGGAGGTACTTTATTATTTTGACACCATTCTCCATAAGCTCACTAGATCACACAAGACAGAGATGGTTGCCTTGTCACTCTATGAGCCACTGTCAGATTTTATTATTGTTAGCCTACTATAGATGTGACATGGTGATCACTACTTCGGAAATCATATCTTCTACTTAGGTTTTCTCAAGAAAGTGAGTATAAAGATCAAGGACAAGTATAAATATTTTTCCCAAACAACATGAAAAAGTCTAATTTCTCTTCCTGGACCAGTTTTTTGGAGTCTCAAAATTTTTTCAGCTTTCTGATGAGACTTAAGAGAGTTAAGAACATTGCTAACAATGTTAACAGCTCTAACAATATTGTTACTATCTAAATGAATCACAGATTTTTAAGAATTTTCAGTTTATAATGATCTTGGTATATCCTTCAAATGCATTTTCCTTGTAACACCTTAGAAATGTCATATGAATGCAACTGAACAATATCCTATTCTTCCTCTCAATAGCTAGTAGAGGTTAAGGCTTATTTTTGATACTAACTTCTGCAGAACAACCAGATTGGACTGGATGCTATTTTTTATTTTATATAATTTGATTAAGATATTTATATATATGTGTATTACATGCTGCTCACAAGCTCTTCAGTCAAATGTAGCAGTGAGTGTGTGTCAGTAACCACTAAGTTTCAGTCAGGTTTGAATTCAGTTTGCAACTGGAGAATTCATAGGAAAAAATCAGGTGGGACCATGATTAGGAGGCTGCAGTACATGATCTGGAGGCCGAGAAAGCTGAGTCTGTTTGGGCTGAAGCAGAGAAGACTAACAGGTAATGTAAACACTGTCTTCTACTACCTAATTTTGGATTGTAGAGAGGACAGCACCAAGCTCTTCTCAGAGGTGCACAGTAGATGGACAAGAAATGATAAGAACAAGGTGTAACAAGGGAAATTTGAATTAGCCACAAGGAAAAAAAAATCACAGTCTGTGAGCTGTTAAACACTGGCATAGTTAGCCAGAGGCTCCTCTGAAATCTATTTTTACACATTCCTAAAGCTCCACTAGATTTGATCTTATTTTAACATTCACCTGCTTTGTGCAGAGCATTGAATCAGGACACCTCCAGAGACTTGTTCTAATCTATTTTCCTATGAATCCATGATATCTATGATTCTATAGAATCATAGAATCATTTAGGTTGGAAAAGACCTTTAAGATCATTGAGTCCAATTGTAAGCCTAGCATGGCCAAGTCCACCACCAAACCATGTCCCTTTACTTCCTTAGTCTTGTTGGCCATGTTATTTCTCATACAAGCCAGGCTGCCATTGGCCTTCTTGGCCACCTGGGCACACTGCTGGCTCATGTTCAGCCAGCTGTCAACCAACACCCCCAGGTCCTCTGCCACCAGGCAGCTTTCCAGCCACTCTTCCTTAAGCCTGTGTGTGACTGTGCTTGCACGTGTGTGTATGTATAAATATATACTAGAGTATATAAGCATATATACAAGTAAAACATGTATATGTGTGTATGCATATGTCTACATGTCTACTACACACACATATTTATACAACATAGAAAATATTTGTATACCATATGATATATACTATAGATCAATCAACTGATTAGTTGATTATACTCATGAACAAAGGCTTTTGACTCTATCATTTTTCCCAACTCAATAGTATTTTATGACCAGCTCCACCTGACTCTGGTTTATCATAAATAAATAATTTTCTGTCCATAAACTAAGGCTAAAAATTTCTTCGCTGCTTGAGAATTGTAGCATCCTGTTTCAGTAAAGATAAGAAGTCATTTAGTTCCAATTTTGCCTGTATTGGTGTGAAAAGGTGATGACAGTTTCCTTCTCAGTGGAGTCTCTGGACAACACAGACTTCATGGTCTTTCATATTAATCAACTCTTTTGGCTTCCCTGACCCTACATTTAGAACTGGATCCTACATCCCCTTCATATTTTTTGTAGAGTCCCACTATAAATTAAGCATTTTGTTTTGTGGTTGTTCATACTTTCTGGGAGTCTTTGCATCCTTCTATTGCCTACCGGGATGAGATTGATGATTATCTGAACTTTACCTGTGATCTCTAAGTGCACCTTGCTGTGTCAACATCTCTCTAAGGTGTATTTCGTATGTTACATTTTTTCACTGCTTTGTGCTAGTCCAGCAAGTCTGACCTTGTCAGAGCTGACAGGAACCTCTGGTCATGCTCTTCTTCTGCTTTTCATTCTCTACCCTGCAAAACATCATCTGTCTTGATCTTACTGTCCTCTGTATCATCAAAAAAATATTGCATTTCTGTGCAACATATTGTGTGCAGAAAAAAAATCTCTGTGACCTCCTGAAAAAGTGTCTGTGCGAAGGAGAATCAAATATGTGCAAATGCAGGAAGAGAAAAATATTTGGGATCATCATGCATCAGGGATTATTCTGTTTTAAATTTTAGAGGTTGATAAAGAACTGTTAGATTTTCCGGTTTTATTCCTCTTCCAGAAACTGTCATGGATCTATTTATTTCTCCTTTGAGTCTTTTTACTCTAGTGAGCAAAGCTTTCGCTGAGACCGTCTGGGGTTTTTTTCACCTCAAAGGCTGTGGTTTAGGAACTGAGCTCTTAACAGTTAGGTCTTGCTAAGAATTGCTGGGTGAGTGAGTTGGTTCATGAATACGGTGGTCTCATAGATGACACAGTTAACTCTGTTTCAAGCAGCAACCGTGACTGCTTCTTATTGTGTTGTATGTGAAATTTGGGGCGGTTGGGCCAGTGCCTTCTTCTGATTCGTACCCAAAGTCCAATACTCATCTATCATCTGCACAGTTCCAGGTTCTGTATCTTGATTCCAAATTTTGGCCAAAAGCATTGGACTAGATGCCCAACACTTCCTCCTCGCAAACTATACCTATCTGCTTCTAAGATATATTTCTGAAGTAAATATAAATGGTCCCAAAATAGAGGTTTCTGAATATATGCTTCTGAAATCTTCTTTGTATTACAAGATTTCATCAAATTCTTCCTCTCTTGTTTTAATCTTTTATCCCTCCGACAAGTGTACTTTTTGAGAACACAAAGGAATTGATTCATTTTTACCTGTATACTGGGTACTTTTGCTCTCGGTGCAATTCTGTATTGTGTTGAATTTTTCACAAGCTTATTATTTACCCAAAGCTGTTGTTCGCTTTCTTGGTGAGATGCTCATCACTTTGAATCCTATGTTTTATGTGTCCACCTCTTATTATTGATGTTTGTTGTGGTTTTTTATTATTATTATTTATTTTATTTATTTATTCCTGGGCTGCTATTACGATTTCAGTGACATATTGGCTTATGCACATATGTAGCTTAAAGTTAATAAATTCTCTGTTTGTTCTTTGACTACTACTCCATCCATCTTTAGGTATACCTCATTCTTGTGTAAAGAATTCCTCAGAACTAAAGGTAGTACTGTTGTTCTCTTTATCCGCACTGTATATATTCTGCCTTTGTTTGTATATCCTTGCAATTGCTAAAAAACAATGCAGTTCCTGACTCCTTTACTAAAGCACTATATTGTATTGCTTTATTTGCCAAAGTATATGCTACTCTGTCTGTTGTTTTCAGTGGACTCCACCTTGGAGTGCCTTCCCTCATCAGATCTAAGCTTTAATTTGATCTGTGTGATCTCCTTGCCTTAGAAAATTGTAATTGCATTTGTCAAAGTTTAGTTTCAAGTGTATTTTTGGACATTTTTCATTTTATATACCAATCACAGTTTGGGATCTTATCAGAGTTTTACTCAGTTCTCCACAAATTGCAAGATTGGCTCTCAAACCACAAATTATTTTGTGTTTTCGTACCTAAAAAACAAAAACAAAAACAAAAACAAAACAAACCCCCAAAATATTAGGGCATATGTTTAGGGATGTGTTTTGAAATATAAAAATTCCTCCAATTTCTTTAATGCTTTCATTCTGTTTTGCTTTGTAATAGAATTGTTCTGAAAATCACAAACACATCAAGGTAAGCTGTTACCATAAACCCTCACCACCTTCCTCTCAGTTGTACCCATTATTGGGGATGTAAAGAGAAGCAGTGTCTAAATATTTTCCATTTATCAAATACACACATTTTGAAAGTTCTTTGTCTTTCTGATGTGGCAAAAGCTGGCTTTGCTCAGAGTCAGACTTCCAACTAGTCATCACAGGGAAAAGTGAGCTTCTGCACAGCATAGCATCCTCTTCCAGCTAGCTTTGGTGGGCAGTGCTCTTCCCCACAGGGAGATCATTTTAGCACGAAGCTCAGGGTACTTGAGCATTGCTCTGGTCAGTGCCATGATGTCTAAATCTCAGCAATTGTAATTGCCCCATGTAATTTTCACCCCTGAGAAATGAGGCCAGGACTTGGGTAATGAAAGTGCCTGCAGAAGAGATCTGGAGAAGTCAGACAGCTGTATTTCCATCTTAAGTTGGTCAAGAGTGAAATGACAAGGAATAGATGTAGATGTCCAAATGTCTGTGAGACTTAATCGTAAACTTCTCCCCGGGATTAGAGGAACCCTAGCCACAATGGCACTTAGATAGCCAAAACTGATCCTTTTACCTCTCAGACTGAGGACCTGAGCTTTCTACATGAGTAATTTTAACTTCAGGGTTAAAAATCAATCTCAGTCTCTGTTACTGGAGCTTCATACGATCATATAGGTAAGTTTTAGCCATATTCCCTGAGAGAAAAACATGAAACTTACAGAACTCTTACAGAATATGGGATGCTATACACAATGCCTTCAGTCCAGAAAACCCCCGAACCTAGTACTGGTACAGTTTTACTGCATTAGGATAGGCAGGCTTTGGTACAGGGGGTCAAGAGATGTTGTGCAGTGTCTGCCGTTGAAGATTTTCATGATCCATCTGCATAAATCCCTGAGCAGCCTAGTCTGACGCCAAAGACAACCCTACTTTGAACAGGACATTGGACTAGAGACCTCTTGAGGCCCCTTCCAACCTGTTTTGTTCTATCATTATACAATACAATGTTTTACTAATGACAGAGTGTCCTAGGACAAAGGGTGATTAAATTTCACTCCTTCATTTACAATTCCCCTCACTTTTTGGGATATGCTCCAAGGCAAAATGAAATAAGGCTTAGAAACCTAGCTTGCAGCAGTGTTGGGAGGATAAATACATTAAAGATTAGTAAGTGCTCAGACACTGTGTTAATGGGGGCCCTATAAGTACCTTAGAGGGATCCAGAGCCCTAAATCATTATTAATGAGCTGTATTGATTTTCCTTTAATTTCTGAAATGAAGCAATTATAATAAAGCTTGGCTTTTATTTGACCTTTATCTAATGTGGTAATTATAAACATTATTTTACAATTATTTTATTCTTATTCCCAAAGGAAAATAGTACATGCTAATGTAGTTTGGGCTAAATGCTCCCTCTTCTCCTGCTTGTTTTGTCTTTCTAGGGTTTTATTCTCAGGCAAATCATATCAAATTGTTTTACAAAAAAATAAATCAATTGATAGAATGATTAACAGAGTAATACTTAAATTTGAGACTGGAGCTTGAACTTATTGAATTAATTCCTATTTAGTCTAAAGATGTCTAGGGTCAACAACAATTAAATAATTGAAATGGAAAAGATGGCCTGGTGGGAACAACGTAGCAATACTATGAAGAAAATTTAAGTCCAGTTGTTGATATTTTACCTTTCCTTTATGATTCTTCCGTAAATTACTAAAGGATAAAACACGAAAGACCTTAAACACCAAGTGCTATCCGTGAAGTCAGGTTCCTAAAAATACTCAAGTGTGTGCCAGACACTGTAGTTTTCAAAACTCTTTTAGCACTGTGGGTTTCACCCACTAATCTGCCTATGAGAAGAGGAGAGGAGAGGAGAGGAGAGGAGAGGAGAGGAGAGGAGAGGAGAAAGGAGAATAAAATAAAAGAGAAGAAAAGAGAAAAGAAGATAAGAAAACGAAAAAAGAAAATTAAAAAAAAAAAAGAAAGAAAAAGAGAGCAGTATTTCAGACTGCTACCTCCCTGGTAGTTTATCTGTGCACTCAGGGATTAAAGCAGTCACTGAAGATGTGGGCTTCCTTGTCTGAAGATTTTGAGATTTTCTAACTCAAAGAGTGTTCCAAAAACTGGCTATATATTCAAGCCTGGAAGCAGGGTTGGATTTGGTCTTTCAGTTTCTGTTGGAAGACACTCCTCTTTGTACTGAAGAATTAGTCATGCAAGGGTCCAAGAAGAGTGAGTATAATTTCATACCATGGCAAGCCGAATGACATAAAGATGGCATAATGCAGTTTTGAGTATGGAGACCTGGATACTAATCCATTTTCTGAAATGGCAGTTAATTAATTTACTTGTTGACTGTTTTATGTGAAATACACAAACAACAGCCCTGGAATATTGCTCTCCTCCTTCTCTTATTAATGGAAGAAAAATTTTATTCCCCTTTGGAAAGAGTTTACTTCCACTTTTCTGAAATGAATGCAGAGTTCAGAGATGAAAGGGAACAGCTTGTTAAGGAGGAACAGTTTTCCTATTACTTCTCCTTCTTTCTAATTAAGTTATGACTTATAGTTTAGAACTTTCATTTAAAAGGGAACTTATACCCTATCAGAGAAAAGTAATTATTGAAGGCCTTCCACATCCTTAGTGCTTCATTAACCTGAAACGTTGGATGAAAGGAGAGGGGCAGCATCTCCACAAGACTGTTGATTGAAGGAATGATTGTCTCTAGCTTTTGAAAGAAAAAGAATAGGAAAACTCAGGAAACCCTTGAGGGTTGTGAATCTTCCTTTCAAAATAAACAGCTCTGTTGCCTGAGAAGATGATTAAATCTCCAAGTGCCCAAAAATATTAGCAAGAGTATTCAGCTGTTTTTTGGGTAGAGACGTAGCTAAAAGTTAGGAGTGTACACAAACAAATGAGCATTACTCTGGAGATCCAACAGGGCTCAGAAGAGCCCTGTCTTGCCCGGACAGCTCTCTCAGTTCCGTGAAGGGGAGTGGATGCTCTCCCTGAAGGTCATGGGTCCCTCCTGTTTGGTCTGGGGATGTTCTTTCTGCCACCTCAGTATCACCTAACCATACAGGGCCATACAGGGGCTCCACCAGCAACAGAACAGACCATTAACCAAGGCTGATCTGCAGACAGCTCCATGTCCCAAGGAATCTCTGTTAACCAGGCTAGTACCAGATTATAAGGAGCACAATCCATTCAAGTGTATTCGCATAAATCCCCATTCTCCAGCCTATAGTCTCCACACTACAGTGCCAAAAGGTGAGGAGGAACCCCAACCCATAGCAGCTATAAACTGTTAAATGTCCCTGTAGACTGGATTAGAAAGTCCAAAAGAAATGTGAAAGCCCCAGACTAGTCAAGACATGTCAGTACTCAAATTAGGAAGCAAAAGCTATAGTACTACAGAGGACCTTCTACCCAAACTCAACAGCTCCTTGCTGTGTTGCTTTTCTGTCTATAGAATAACTGGGATTTACTCAACCACTCTGGTTATCCTGGCACTCAGTGATTCCATATGGCCCACACTGAATTTGTGACTCATTTCTTGAAAAAGTGTGGGGTACAGCTTAAGAAACAGCCTACTCTTTACCATTTCTTATTGCATATCTTTACCTTTTTTTTTAATATCTTAAACTGTTCCTTGCTTCAAAGGTTAAATATTGTGGCTCTTCCCTTTCTCACACGACCACATGAAATCCAGCATTGTTAATTTTATTTTCATACTAAAGTATCTAGATCCTTAAATTTTAACAATTATGCTTTCTGGATCTCATTTCCCTGTCTCTAAAAAGCAGTAAATTAAGTTTTCATTAGTTTGCCTTATTGCCATGGTTTAACCCTGGTAGGTAGCTAAGCACCCCACAACCACTCGCTCACTCCCCTCCAGTGGGATGGGGGAGAGAATGAGAAGGGCAAAAATGAGAAAACTCATGGGTTGATATAAAGACAGTTTAATAAGTAAAGGAAAACCTGCATGCACAAAAAAAGCAAAATAAGGAATTCATTCACTACTTCCCATTGGCAGGCAGGTGTTCAGGCATCCCCAGGAAAGCAGGGCTCCATCATGTGTTAACTGGGAAGACAAACAGCATAACTCTGAACATCCTCCCTTCCTCCTTTTTGCCTCGAGCTTTTACTGTTGAGCACAATGTCATGTAGCATGGGGTATCCATTTGGTCAGTTTGGGTCAGCTGTCCTAGCTGTGTTCTCTCCCAGTTTCTTGTGCATCCCCAGCGAGAGAAGTAGAAAATGCCTTGACACTGTGTAAGGACTGCTCAACAATTACTAAAGTATCAGTGTGTTATCAACACTGTTTTCATCACAAATCCAAAACATAGCACCATACAAGCTGCTGCGCAGAAAATAGACTCTATCCCAACCAAAACCAGTCCACTTATTTAGACTGTGAAATGTTTATATTTGAAACTAGTCCTTGTTACGCATTTTTATAGGCCTTTTTATAAGGATACACTCACTTGTATCCCTAAGAATTCTGCTAATTTGTTTGAATTTTGTTTCCCAATAGTTTCTGTGATAATCCAAGTAAGTACTAACATTATAGTGATGACTTGCCTCTCCAAATAAGTTTTTTTTGGCAGAGAAAGATCTGGGGGTATTGGTCGACAGCCGACTGAATATGAGCCAGCAGTATGCCCAGCTGAGCAAGAAGGCCAGCAGCATCCTGGCTTGTATCAGAAATAGTGTGGCCAGCAGGACTAGGGAAGCGATCATCCCTTTGTACTCTACACTGCTGAGGCCGCAACTGATGTTCAGTTTTGGACCTCTCACCACAAGAAAGACCTTGAGGTGCTGGAGTGAGTCCAGAGAAGGGCAACGAAGGTGGTGAAGGGTCTGGAGCACAGGTCTGATGGGGAATGGCTGAGGGAGCTGGGGGTGTTTAACCTGGAGAAAAGGAGGCTCAAGGGAGACCTTATGGCTCTCTACAACTCCCTGAAACAAGGTTGTATTGAGGTGGGAGTCGGTCTCTTCTCCCAAGTAACTGGTGACAGGACAAGAGGAAATGGCCTCAAGTTGCACCATGGGAGGTTTAGATTGGATATTAGGAGGCATTTCTTCACCAACAGCGTTATCAAGCATTGGAACAGGCTGCCCAGGCAAGTGGTGGAGTCCCCATCCCTGTAGGTATTAAAAAGATGTGTAGATGTGGTGCTCAGGGACATGATTTAGTAGTGGACTTGACCGTGCTAGGTTTACAGTTGGACGTGATGATCTTAAATGTCTTTTCCAACCTAAACAATTCTATGATTCTATACTCCTTTACCAGCAAGCTTAAATATCCAAGCTCTTCGTTTGTCTCATAAAATTGCTATATAGCCTAACCTTATGTGTGGCAATATTTTTCTCCACGAGTTTGGTTCTGAACTTGTGAAATACTGAGTTTAACTGACCTTCTTGACTCTAATGACATAAATGGGGATTGAAATGATTGAGCACTTTATTGGTTTAGACCCCTTCTCTTCGCTAATCTCAGAAGATTACTTCCAATCACACATGGTCAGCAGGGTACTAGCCTTTCTAACATACTTTTTTAGAGCAGTTGCAAACATATGACTTTTTCCAACTCTCTTGTATCTATGAGATTTCTCTCTTTTGGTACAAACCAACTACTCAATAGGTCTCAAAATAACTTTCCTTCTTTTACACAGCACTTTGCTTGTTTTTCACTGACAGTAAATTCTAGTGTTATGGTTCATCATGTGATCCTGCACTATTCTTGTTAATTATACAGTGAGATGATCACAAGCTGAGAGCTGTAAAATAGATGAAGTGAAGCAATGCCTTAAGCCAAGGCTACATTCCATGGGTTGCTGTTCATATGGATAATAGCATTACCAAAAAAATAAAAAAAACAGCAGGTATCTCTTTGATGCTTGGTAGACAGAAATCTAACCCAAGTGCTGTTGGGGAGGAGGATGCTGATAGGAAATAGACTCGAAAGGAAAACAATTGCAATGGTATGTCCAGCAAGTTGCCAGTAAAGTTGTCTGACCTCTAAGGGAAAATGAATGAAGAGAAAATAGATAAGCAGAGCAAAAATAAAGAGATCACAGAAATTCACAGATAGCACATCTGCAGAAATTATATCGTTGAAATGAGAAAACCTAGAAAACAGTAAATGTAGAAATAACATCACAAAAGCAGGTGTGCTGGTGTGGGGTAAGAAGGCTCTAGTGAAGGTGGAAGTGCCCTTAATTACTTTTTTCCACATTTAAAAATCTTCCTTTCCTTAATGTGCATCCATATATGTTTTCACCAGAAAAATAACCCCAGGAAGTGTTCCAAGCTTCTGGAAATTCTCCACAACCAAAAAAAAAAAAAAATAAAAAAAAAAGTAAAATGGGGATGATCTTGTGATTTGCAATAAGACAATCCAACACAAAATTGTGAGTCAGTATTGTATTCTTGTGTGGAGATCTAAAGCAGCTGAGGGAAGTTAGAATAAATAGAAGAGTTGGTTAAAACAGTTTCTTTCAATGACAAAAATAGATCCCGAGTCATTTCCAGGGATTTTAAAAGGAAACCACTACTCAGTTTCTTCTCCCCCTTCTTTAAAAAGCAAATAAAGCGTCCTACTAAAAACATGCATATAAAAACAAAAAAGAACTGCCTTTCCAGTGTATCACAAAAGAAGTCCGAAAGGACCAGCCTAGTAGACTACTGAACATCAACCACTGGAAAAAATGTAGTCAATGAGTAATCTGTTCAGATGCACAAAGGAGAGATGATTCCAGGATAGAAGTGGGACCTCTAGAGAAAATCAGTTAAATTTAAAACTGATGTCGTTGCAGCCCTTGCCAGTGTGAACACGGGCACTTTGAGCACAGGTGCTGAAGTTCTTCCAGCACCAGCAGCACCTCAACTAACCACTACAGGACTGTCCCCAAAACCCTCCTTGGCAAAATGGCCTGGATGCTAGCAAGTGGAGACCTCCAGGTACATGTGCGTGACCTCAGAGAATGGTAAGCAGAGACCTCCGAGTGCACACGTGCAACCTCAGGGCAGTTTCTCCCCATCATGCGCATCAGGGCTTGCAGGGAGCAGCACAGACCCATGTAGTGCTGCAGTATCTGCATCTCCCATGGAAGGGGCGTGCATGTAGGGACTACACCCTATATAGACAGGGATGCTGGTAACCCACACAGCCTGTGAGGTGTGCGTTTGGGGGGTGCATGTGGCCATGTGAATGTGCATGTGCTTGGGTAGGTGCGATTAGAACTTCTCAGGATTTGTTTTAGAAGGTTGTTTAGAAATTTGTAGGTGTCCATTAACATTCTGTATCTAGTATTGCTGTTTGTCGATTATCTTGCTGATACAAATCCTGAATACGTAGTTCACTGATTGCAAGTTAATTACATGCTGTTAATAAATCAATAAACTGCTTCAATCCTATTCTGACTTTAACTACATGAACTGAGCAGTTTTTCCCTGCAACAGGCATCACAGGGTTGTTTTATGCTTGGTTTTTTAGTTCTTTTTTTTTCTAGTAGAGGCAAAATTGAATTTGTTTTCACACTGAACCAATTAAAAACTGTGAGAAGAGCTAGAGGGGTGCCCAGTCCAGACTGATACTTTGGACGTGGTTTATCAGTTTGGTCTCCAAACTCTGTAAATGTATCTTCATGGCTCTGGCATGATCTCAGAGCTCAGCCAGACCAAACCTGAACCTGTTCAAAATGCAAGCAAAGCAAGACCACATTTGTTTCATGTTTGTCATATTAAAAAAGTAGTTACTGGTAGCCTTCTGTTATGTGGATACCAACGCAGAGCAAAATCAATGAGAATACCCAATCTGTCTCACAGTCAAAAGGAAACCTAGACTGTTTTTTTTTTTTTTGTGAGAATTAAACTAGATTAGAGAACTGGTGGTTCAAATCTTTCAGTCAGATTGGGCCAATGAAATATGCCCTGAAATACTCAGATGACAAATGAAAGCAGTTTCAGTGCTGTGTAGGCTGCACTGAAACACCAATCAAGTCATATATTGCTCACAAAAAAGTTTTACTTAAGCACTGGCCAAAATAGATCTGGCCAGTGAACTGTAGCCAATACATCAGCACCTTATATATGTGTATAGTAAAGTGTGTGTGTAGAACCATACAACCACTATAAGTGGTTCTATTAATCGGGAAGGATGTATTGAACAAAATTCTGATGGGGCCTCTTCTGGGTCTGCTGGTGTTCAGTGTTTTCAGTAGTGACTGGGATGGAGACCGTACTTATGTGTATGGGCTGCATCTAACACCACTGTCTCAAGTTCAGCTTGTGATCCACTAAGTGGCCAAGATCCTTTACTAAAGAATGGGTACTGACTCAGTAACTTCTTTCCTTGCTTTATGTACTGGAGAATCAGGTCAGAGTTTTCCTAAGAAGCTGGAAGAACAGTCTAAAAAATAAGTTGAAAAAAATGATGCACAACTTACTAAGGTGTATAAAGAACAGTATAATTTGATATGAAACAGTTCTTTCATTTTCCTCAGTGCTGCATACTGCACTCAGTCTCAGCAAGCACACTGTGTTTCATTTTCTGAACTGCATTTCAGAAAAAGTGTGGACCAGTTTCAAAAGAAGCTAAAGGAGACCAACCAGGAATTATCAGTGATCTAGAAAGCAAGAGTGATGAGGAAAGTTTGAAACAACTGGAGCAGTTTAGTTTATAGAAGAGAAGACGGAGAGTAGATACAACAATGAAAAAGTAGCTGTAGAGCATCAAGGGCTGGACTATTCATGTCCGCTGTGGTTACACCAAGTGTAATGGGTTTAAGTTGGTTCAACGGAGATTCAGCTTTAACTGTAAAGAAAGAAAATCTACGAATCTGGTCACCAGCTTTAGGGAGGCTATATTTTAAAGAGCAGATCTGTGAGGAACAGTCAAGGACAGTTAATCTCGTACTGAGGCTGCAGAATAGATAAGATTACCTCTTTATCTTCTTTCAGTCCCAGGTTTTTTTTCATCACACAGTTCTTCTGGATCACATGTAATTCAGAAGTAATGGAAACCTTCCTGTGGCTTGCAGTATTTCCATTACCAGGACTACATCTTCTGTTCCATCTGCAGCAACATGCTGTAGTACTCTGATGATAGTTTCTGAAAAAATCAGTCATAGACATCTTCCTCCACATTTCTACCGAGGAATGCATGCTCAGACAGCCAGAGGAGTCTGTGGACACGTGTTTTGCCATAAAGGCAACTGCCATAGTTTGACAAGGCAATTGTCCAGACATAAACTGCCTGATGAGAGAACTGTGAAAACCAGAAGGATTAAATGGAAGGGAAACTAGCTTCCTTAATAGATGGTAGAGCCCCTTCTGTGGTCTGACAAGGGAACTCAAGGAAATCATGTTTAGAAATACAGAAATTAAAAATGTAATGGCACTGTCTGAAATAACAGAAATATTATGAAAGAATTTGTGTTCATGTGTGAATTACAGTGCTACTGTTACAGTTAGTGCTGTAACCTACAAGACTGGAGGTTATAACAGCTCACCATCTTATTATACGACAGAGAACTGTATTTTAAAATAGACAAAGAGCAAGTTGATAAAAACTGAGGGGGTTAATAATAAGAAATTATGTTTAATATCAAGGAAAAATGTAGAAGCATAAAATACTGGCCCTTTAAATGAGAGAAAACTAGGAGCTGAGGAAAGGTGAATGGAAAAGCCTTGATATTTTATCAGCTGAGACATGCAGAATGGTATCATGAGGCTGGTTTCTAGCCTTGAATCCATATACAAATTACCCTTTTATATTCAATATCATTCCGTTGGTTTGTAGCATGCCATGTCTGGGTAAATTAGCTTTTCAAAAACACTGCAGTACTGCTATTCAGTGCACAGTCTAACCATGTCACAAGGTGATGTACTGCACTTCCACTGTGCTATCTACTGCTTTACATCAGTGAATTATAAAGCATTTGATACTTTTAATAGAATGGCATGTTTTGTTGTTTCCAACAGTTGTGTATTTGCTGCATAGTCATAGCAGTATAATTTATTGAAGTAAAGCATAAGTAGTGCTGAGGAAATGAACTTTACAAATAAATATTTACTCATGCACAGAACAAGACTTTCCTTCTAGTCTTACAGAAAGCACCCGTAAGATTATTTAATAACAATGTGAGAGAAAGAATCAGGTTCCATTCGTACCAATGATAAGCATGACTCATATCCTCTGCAACCAAACTTACTTTCTTCCAGTTCATTGAGCATCTGGTGACTCTCCTAAAGATTAATTCAGGTATCTTCACAGTATTCTTCTTTTCTGGGTTAATAAATTTCTAAATTCTGAAATATGTGGGATGAGATGATTATATTTTTCAGTTTAGCTACTGCAGTGAAACAGAATTTCTGTTTCCCTTGTAGCAGACTTGATCCAACAGCAACATACAAGCCTAAATTAGTGACATCCCCTAAATTACAGAGGCATGTTAGGATTAAGCACCACTTACATAACTAACCCTACTGAACTCATCTCCACTCTCTTTCCATAAGCAGGAAAATTTCTAGTTGCAGAATAAGAGTATCTTGTGTTATGCTGGTATGTCCTCTTCTGGCTCAGTAAATCATGGCCCTGGGATGTCTACATTGGATGAAGAAAGATGGAAGGTGATGTGCACTGCTTTTACCAATTAATAAAGACACAGATGCCTTAATAAGAGATGGAAATAATCATAGAATCATAGAATCATAGAATCATTATGGTTGGAAGAGACCTCAAAGATCATCAAGTCCAACCGTATACCTGATGCCACCCTGTCCACTAGACCATGTCTTGAAGTGCCACATCTAAACGTTTTTTGAACATCTCCAGGGACGATGACTCCACCACCTCCCTGGGGAGCCTGTTCCAATGCCTAACAATTCTAACAGTGAAGAAGTTCTTTCTAATGTCGAGCCTGAACCTCCCCCGGCACAACTTGAGACCATTTCCTCTCGTCCTATCGCTAATTACCGGGAAGAAGAGCCCAGTCCCCACCTCACTACAACCTCCTTTCAGGTAGTTGTAGATGGCGATGAGGTCTCCGCTCAGCCTCCTCTTCTCCAGACTAAACAACCCCAGCTCCCTCAACTGCTCCTCATAAGGCTTTTAAATGCTATATATAATACCATAAAGCTAAAGAAAGCGGCATCAACTAATCTTGCAATCATTACTTTGGCCAGAGCCTTAATAGTATTAAGGCATCTAATTACCACTAATTTCAATCAGAGGAGTTGAATACCTCTGAAGATATGGCTTTAGATACCTTAAATAACCCTGAGAATATGGATCATTGTTCATCTTTTGCTACATTTCTCCTCCCACGTTTTTCTTCTTTCTTATTTTCCTACTCAGTCATGGTTCATATCTTCTAATTTATTTTGAGAAACTTAATATAATAGAGAATCAGCTGAGGTTGACAAGAGCCTCTGGAGATCACTTAGTCAAATCCCTCTGGTCAGAGCAGTGTTGTCTAGAGCAGGTTGCCCAGGACTGTGTCCAGTCAGATTTGGAGACTCCCCAACACCTCTGGGCAACCTGTGTCTGGTCAATCTCCAGTGTCTGACCACCTGACACCCTGTCTCCTGACACCCTGCCCCTTGACTGATACTGGTTGCATAGGCAGGGTGCCGTCCACATTTAATGTAAAGTGTGATTCTCTCAGATCATAACACCATTGATGGAGCCAAGGGGAGGTGTGACTCTTGCCACATTCAAAAGGCATTTGCATGATTGGCTGTTGCTGCCAGATGACTCAGTGTCATGGTTTAACCCCAGCTGGGAACTCAGCCCCACACAGCTACTCACGTACTCCTCCCAGTGGGATAGGGGAGAGCGTTCGAAGAGTAAAAGTGAGAAAACTCATGGGTTGAGACAGTTTAATAAGTGAAGCAAAAGCCACGCATACAAGCAAAGCAACACAAGGAATTCATTCACCACTTCACACGGGCAGGCAGATGTTAGGCCACCTCCAGGAAAGCAGGGCTCCATCATGTGTAAAGGTGACTTGGGAAGACAGACGCCATCACTCTGAACGTCCCCCCTGTTCCTTCTTCTTCCCCCAGCTTTATATGCTGAGCACTACATCATATGGTCTGGAATATCCTTTGGGTCATTGGGGTCAGCTGTCCAGGCTGTGTCCCCTCCCAACTCCTTGTGCACCCCCAGCCTCCTCGCTGGTGGGGTGGGGTGAGGAACAGAAAAAGCAGAAAAGGTCTTGGCTCCGTGTAAGACCTGCTCAGCATTAACAGAAACATCTTCGTATTACCAACATTGTTTTCAAGCACAAATCCAAAGCATAGTCCCATACCAGCTACTGTGAGGAAAATTAACTCTGTCCCAGCCAAAACCAGCACATTGGGACACCAAGTGTCCCTGGCAGGCTGCTAGAGCCATGGTATTGCTTATGATCCTGTGTTTGCTGTCAGTGATTGGGTGAGTCACCGTATGGCCATGTTGTTTCTTATCTTTCTTACTACCTTAATAAAGTTGGGTCTATAATGTGTTGTCAGACTCATTACTGTTCATACTACACCAGCTGCAAAGTGAACTGAAAGCCCCAGGCTGAAGTGGAGAAGAGGATGTGCTTGTGGGCTTCAGGTTGGGCTGGTCAGGGACATTATGACCTGTAAAGTGCCATCAGGGTGTGTCAAAAGCTTTGTTTAATTCGCAGTAAACAACATTCACTGCTCTTCCCTCATTCACCCATCCGGTAATCTCATTCTAGAAGGCTATCAAGTTTGTCCACCGTTATTTCCCCCTCACAAATTCATGCTGACTGCTACAAATGACCTTGTTAACTTTCATGTGTTTGGAAATGGTTCCCAGGATGACGTGCTCCAACACCTTCACAGGAAGTGAGGTAGAGGTTGATCAGCCTGCAGTTCCCTGGGTACTTCTTGCCCTCCTGGAAGACAGGGATGGCATTTGCTTTCTTCTGATCCTCAGGAACTCTCAGCACTACATTATTCCCGTGCATATGTTTAAAGTGGGTCACTTCTCTCCTGCTCTGTAGTTTTCAAGCTGTCTTGTTGGTATCTGGTAGTTATTACTAGGGAAAAAAAAAAGTATTATTCTTATATAGTATAGTACATACTATTCTGCATGTACAACCAGACAGAAATTTTCAACAGAGTGCCATAGCCCTGACACAATTAACAGCTGAGATATTGAATCTTTCAAATGGAAGAGGGTTTTTGTTGCAAAAGGAAGATCCCTGATGACACCCCAAAATCCTCATCAGTCAGGATACGCAACAGAATGACAAGAGTAAAGCTTTCGCTGACAACAAATGTGTTGTCATACTAGAAATGGAAGAACAAGAAAAAGGCAAGACTATTGCCTTCATCAAGGTTAACCCTGAAATAAAACCATTTGTTAATATTTTATTTTCTAATTCATTTCTTGTGACAGAGAATAATAAAAATGTTCATGCAAAAACCTTCTTAACACTCTAACAATTAATTAGACCTATGTAGCAACAAAAAATAATCATTCACAAATAATGAATAAAGTCGGTGAGCCAATAAATCAAAATAATATGCCTCTACTAATCCCAACTTTTCTCTTATACTCTGGCTAGAAATGAGTGGAAAATTAACATTTAACAACGTAATCACTAAATATAATCTTTCTATTGTTGTAAATTCTATATATGTGGATGGATTTTGATTTTTTTAACCTTGTCATTATTTGAAATGATTTCATTTATTGTATATGTACTTTCATTTTAAGCTATAGGTTAACATTCACAAAACCTTCTGTTTTAACTTTTCATTATGCCTATTTTATATTTGGCTTCTTTATCCAATGTGCTTTATAGCAGTTCATCAGTGCATCAGAAAACACTAAAAAGCTTGTACTGTGGTGATCAGAAGGTTTGCAGTGTCTGTTTCCATAAGGATTCCAATGGATGCAATTTTTCTTTCACGAGTATTTAAAAGATAAAAAATAACAGGAAGACAATTAAATTAGTTCATTATTTTCATTCAAGCATGTTCTGTAGTATTTGGTCTGCCCTGGTGTTGTCACTCAGCACCAAATGCTTCTTTTTGCCAAGTACAACGTGAAAAGAACTTAGAAATATAAATACGGTTTGTTTATTGTTATTTCTTCTCTGATATTAAATGAACAAATATTCAAATACTCCTTTCTAGGATTGTATCGAGTTTATAGCTCAGGAATCTGCAATGAAGACACACCGATTTGGGGGATGCATCTTCAGGGGCATTACTTAGAAAGACAAGGTGTGATCATCCCACTCTGCTCAGCACCTCTCAGACTGCGTCTAGAGTACTGAGTTCAGTTTTGGTCCCCCCAAATTAAAAAGATGCAGAGAGTCTGGAGAGGGTCCAAACAAGGGCCATGAAGATGATGAAAGGGCTGGAGAATCTGCCCTATGAGGAAAGACTGAAGGTGTTATATCTCTTCTTCCTGGAGAAGGCTCAGAGGGAACCTCATCACTGAATGCCAGTACTTAAAGGACGACTGCACAGAGGAAGGAGACTATCTCTTCACAAGGAACCAGATGGAGAGCACACAGGGCAACAGGTACAAATTACACCAGAAATTATTTCACCTCGATAGAAGAAACAGATTTTTTACAGTGAGAACAATGATTCACTGGAACAACCTCCCCAGAGATGTAGTGGAATCCCTATCACTGGAGGTTTTCAAGATACAATTGGACAAGGTGATAGGTAATCTCATCTAGGCTCCTTTTCCCACAAAATGTTGGACCAAATGATCTTTCAAGGTCCTTTTCAGCCTGGGCTGTTCTATGATTCTATGAATACTGCTCCCGACTCTGCCACAGGTTCTGACACCTGAAGTCTTAGGTCCAGAACCTCAAAGTTATTTAAATCCCTAACTCCTGATAAAAACAGCAAGAGTAAGGTGTCAGAGGAGGGTTCATGGCCACTGTCTTTAGAATGAAGAATAAATAAAATTCTTATTTTTTTAAAATCAAATTATCTATTTGTAATAATAAACTCCTGAGATAAGAATGGTCTTGTAGCTAATATTCTGATGCTCCAGTCTTAATAAGGCCTTTGGCTAATACGCTATAATAAAAATAAAATGCAGTTCACCGAACAGCAGCAGAATTCAGCAGAAATATTTCTATAGCCTTTCATAAGATCTTGACAAGACCCATCAATATTTGTGATAGATTTATCTCACCATTGCTCTAATGAAGTTACAGCATTATTCTGGAATAGTTCACTTCTAAAATATCAATATCCAGTCCTGATTGTGTATAGAATTTTTAGAAATTTCTAGAACTTGTTGACCAGAAAAATTTCTTCTGTGTGCACACTATAGGGAGAGACATTCTGTGGTTTGGAGTTTTTCTTTTTTTTTATTCCTTTTTAATAACTATTGCACATTCTTTTTCCACTAACAATGAGTTCCATTTACTTTATGTATTTTCATGAAAATCCAACCAGATGTTCTTCATGAAAGTGGACATTTTTTCAAGAACATTTTGGTTTAACTGAAAAGCTATTTCATACTATTAAACGTGGAAAACCTTTCAGCTAGTGCTAGTTTTCAAAGATTTCTGAAAGATTGAAGGATACTTTGCAGACCTCTTCCTGAGAGCCAAAGTGGGAATAACAGAGTTGATCTTTTATCTTCTTCTTGGCATTCTGTTGTAGGTATCATTAAGCATGACAGTTTTTAGAAGTCTTCTGTTTCAGAATGCCCATTTACAGAACTCAGTATAAAACCCTGTCTCTCCTGCGAGAGCACAAAGCAGTTTAAAATGCAACCTGATTTAATATAATTGCCATGTTCCAGTCCCTTACCTCTTCACTTAAGAAAACAACAATTTTTATGAGTTTGTTATTTTTACTTTTTAAATACACTTTTCAGATAAAGTGTAGCAGCCAGCAATTTTTTTCTCCCTTGATGAAAATACAGTGAAAATAAGCTCTCTCTCACATTCACCCTTATTAAAGAAGACACAGAAGGGACACCTGTCCTTTTAGGTGAATCAGAATGAGCTCTGTCAAGGGTAACAGAATGAAAGATTTGGGTTTCATGGCAATAGACCAGTCATTGACTTCATTCCATTGTTTATTCAATACATTTTACTTCCCCAAGAGAAGTAGATGTTCTCAGATGATGCATTGAAATATGCCACCCTCAAGTCTTCTTCCTCAAATAACACATTACAGCATGTCTCCTTAAAGCTCCATCCTCAAGATCCAGTATGTGGAGCGAAAGGGAAGGCATTGAATCTTCCATCTCCAGATCTCTGATGGTTTGTGAGTAAGATACACTAGCTCTCCTATTCAGCTGCATGGTTTCTGTTATAACAGGTAAAAAGTGTTTCCCTCCCTTCACATAATATCAGTGGTAGTAGTAGTAACAATAAATATATTTATACCACTAGCAACAAGAAGAGCATCAAGAGTGGTGAAAGTGTTTCTAGTATTAGCAAATCCACAGTTCCCCAAAGTCTGTTAGACACCCAACAGAAATACATCAAAGCCAATACCGAGCCAAATTCTCCATTACCCAATCCAAGTGTTTAAAATTAATTACTTCTTCCTGCAGCCCTTTCTGGCTTCGCCCAATGAAATTATGAAAGTAGCATAAAGATTTGAGGATTTACAGAAATATACAATACATGTAATGATTTCTATCCATCTTGTGTATTTGAAGTCCTGACAATTTACTGAAGCCTTGTTTTCAAGCTCTGCTTCTCTGTAAAGTCGAGATGCAGATTTAAAAAAATGGTTGGGATTCTTACCTAAACACATCTTCTGCAGCCAAGATTTTAAGAAAAGCATCACAAATGGTAAGACCACGAATAAAATTTTAAGAGTTGACGATACTATAAGAATCAGCATTGTCCTGTTGAAGTCATTGGAGTTATACTGATTTTGTACTAACTGAGAATCTTGTCCATTGTTTCTGCTGCAAGTAATTTATAGTCTAATTAAGAACTTATTACTCTGTCAGCACTAATGCAGAAGGTAAGGAACCAGAGTTTTAGAGAGGATCTCTCTCTTGAGTGTGTGTAGTGACTAGTATTACAGGCTAAATTGTACTAGTTACAATATGGACAACAGTGTGTACAGCTTCAGACATCACATAAATTAGGTAATTCTTCAATCCTTTTTGGCTCTCTCTCTAATTTCTGCAATTACAGTCTGATTCAGCAGTTTAGGAATGCAGCACCAAGCCGTGATGTACTTGTGAAAAACATTATGTGCAATCGTAACTGGGGCAAGCAAGAACCATCTCTTCCTTTCTGCTGTATGGAACAAGAACTTTCAAAGTTAATATTACATGCCTACTTCTAGTGCCCAGTAACCCTCCCCTGGCTCAAAATATAATGTTCTCTGCTTTTGGAGTAGAAAGAGCTTTGTTACAGTAACGTTAAAATCTCAGTTTAATCATCACAATTTAATTTGGGGCCTCTGAGTTAGTCCATCGCCTCTAGAGGTGCAGCAGATCAGCACAACAGACCATATCAGGCTCAGCAAGCCCTGTGACAGTTCCAGTCACCACAAGACAGCACCAAAGAGAAGGATGAATCCAGCCAAGTCAGTGAAAATGGATAAGAACTTTTAAAGTTAGCATTCAAATAAGTGCTCAGATAAACTTCTATAAAGGCTTCAAACTTCTCTGATCTGCATGTAGAATGACCAGACATCAACGCAGCCTAGGAAATATTGATGTGATATTAATGATTCACTTGACTTGCTTCTACTAACTCGACGTTATTCTTCTCTATGTATACTATAGATTCTGAATTGCTAACAGAGACTGCATAGACTTTGACATATATATTCTACAGAAATAACTGAAGTGCTAGGAAGTGCAGCACACAACTGTCGCAGGGGTGGAGGATACTAATAGTAGCAGTATTAAACATAATGGTTGTTTGACTAGCCTAGCCTAGATCCTTATGAATGATGGCATAGTTGGCAACTTTTTAGGACTTTTTAGGAACGAACAGAAAAAAAAAAAGTTTATTAAAATTTATTACAATCATCCTATTAAAGGATCTAAATGATAGGAGGAAAACACTGTAAAGAAGGAACCGATAGTTGTGCTGAGCAAAGTGGGGAAGATGTGCCATTGAAAACCTTGAACAATGTTGATAAGAAGAAGCCTAAACAAGTCACAAAAAAATGTTAATAATGCCTTGCAGAAATAACTATTAAGGACATGAGGAGTCTGCAAAACCTGTATTACAGTGCAGAGAGAACTGAAAATCATAGGAGAGAATAAAATAGCCTGCTATCAGAAAAAAGTTGTTACTAGGTGACTCAGATTAGTCAGAAGATACAATGGTTAAGAGAGTTTGAAGGTAAGTCAGTGGCTGAGTCAATTGAAACTGAAAAGTTGATCAAGACAACAGAGTTTATTTGGAAGAGTATGAATCTTATACTTTGATTTTGTGACAGTAAAGGAGGAATCAAAGCAGAAACAACAGAGACAGTACATAATATTATACATATGATTACACATTAAAACACCAATATCAGCATAATTTTTTTTTAAATGACAAAAATACATCACAGATGTGAAGTGTAGGGTTGAAAAACTATCATGATAATGCACATTTGAAGAGAGATCACGGGGAAGGAACTGAAATCCACACTTGGGTACAGAGTTTCACAAACTCGCATCCTTGACTTCTCTACAAGAAACTGAAGTAGAGCTGTGTCTGCATAGCAAATTTACACAGAAAAGAAGATACTCTACCTGAAATAATTTACTAGGAAAAGTGTAGAAACATTACAAGTTGATACTATAAATATTTAAGAGTATTTAACTTCTAATGAAGAAATAAAGATATATCAAAGCTATTCTGGTTTGGACAAAGAGCAAGTTCTTGGAGAAGGGGGTATTAACAGTAAAAAACATGGCCAAGGCAGTGAAAAAATATTCCATTGCAAATACATAGAATTTTATGGCAGTATTCCATTGGACAAAGATTGATATAAGGGAGATGGGCAGAGGAGCCAGGCTAAATTTAGCATTTTTTGCAAGGCACAGAACATGAATTTAGGGTGAACAGGCTTTATGATCATAGAAACAAGTGAAAGTGAAAGTGAACTAGAATGTCCTGGAACAGATTTTTCTTGTGACAGACTATTCTTTAAGAGACAGAAAATGGACCGAATGTGTCTTGGATAAAGTTCTAACACTAAGAGGGGAATGAAATGCTATTGAGAGTAAGTCACTGTAAAGACACCAACATGAGATTTGTAGTTAGAAATAAATGGAAAGAAGACTAACAGAGTTAGGAAAGAAGAGTTATGTACAGATTTACAAAAGAAAATGTGAAGTTTTAAATGGAATACAAACCTGAGAAAAGAAATTAAGAGCAGATTTAGGCATGAACCTGTACAGTAGATGTCTAACTCCCCTTTATACTCAATGGAAAGAATAGAGTTCAGATGGCAGACAGAAATCTGGATGTCTACTTCAACATAAGAGCAAGTTTCACTATGTGTAACAAGTAGGGCTTTGCCCCCATGTACATGTCTCCTGCCATTTAAAGTGCCCTATGGGTGACTCTAGGGGCACTTGGGTACCTTTGCCTGAATGCGGGCATCCAGCACCATTTACGATGCTCAAAGTATTCTGTTTGGCCTTCAGCTGTCACTTCAGAAAGGTCAACGGGGTCACACAGTTCTGTGTCATAGCTAACTGCCTTGTGTATACAACTTGTATAAGCTTAAGGCACCCATAAAGACCATAAATGTTTGTTTGTATGCACTTAAATTAAGCCCCAAATTAAGCCTATAGATACATACATGGAAATGCCTAAATATAAGCATCTCCAGTTGGAACTAGTTTTTACCCAGAAAGTTTAATTATAGATACAGAGAAGATCACTCACAAAAGATAAAGAGACACAGTAGAAAAATTGTAACTCTAGAATGTATGATATGTAGCCAGAACCCAGAGACTATTAATCATATGTAAGCGGATGTACCAGATTCACTAGGGATTAAAATAAGATGAAGAACTGACAGTTTTAAGTGCTAGGAGCTTTGTAGGAATTACGGGCTCAAAACAGAAGAGATGTCATACTGTCAGAAGTACAACAAAATGGTAGATAAGAAAGATAAAAAAATATTACTAAACTTTTAAAAATCGTTAATATTCATGAAGTGCATTGAGGAACACCAAATACGAGGCCTATATAAAGGAAGGGAAAAGAGTGTCTTCCTATGGACTTTGGTTTTTTATAATTCATCTAATTAAAAATTAAATAAAAAAAGGCAAATAGGATCTGGCAGGAACTGAAGAAACTGTGGGGCATGAAACATATAAGCACAAACCCAATTATTTGCTGTGCACTAGAATCTCATGATACATTATCACAGCAGTACTATGTACACTGAATAAAGTCACACTGTATATACACATGACAGAAAGCCATCTTAAGGGGAACACTTGCAATACTGAAGAAGGTGATAAAATTCTGAATTCATTTACAACAGTCTAAGTTAGAGATACATTAGTAGTTATGTTCCCAGTGAGATCTCAGGTAATGGGAAGAAATAACAGTAACACATAGTTTTTATGTGGGATGATCCAAATGCCTTTGACTTTACTAGAGCTAAGCAGTGAGCATGTATTTAACTTTGAAGTCAATGACTTCACAGATATTTCAAGAGAGATGAGTGTCACCTTCTAGATAAAATAATCTATGGATTTCAAAAGTGACTCATGCATTTGGCTTATGACTTTTCACTGAACTAGATTATATGCTTTAGAAATCACCAAACATGGTTCTGTGGCTTTAAGTAATTTTACATCTACACATACTTTACTGAACAGATCAAATGATTAATTATCACTATTGTTTAAAGAAAAAGAAAAAATGTTGGTCAATAGTTATCTAGAAACATACAGTACATGAAATACGATCAGTAGATTAAAGTCTTCATTGCCAGCCAGGTAGGTTAAGATGAAGACTTCAGCTAAAAGAAATACAGTAAATTTTCAGACCGACACATACTAAAATGCATTTGGTTGTTAAATTATCTGGACTTTTTTTTTAATTGACTTGTATAGAGGTAATATATATTCTGAAATTCAAAAACTATGAGGAACCTGAACTTCTGCCTCAAATTGGACCTGCAGATACTCAGCATTTTTCTACTGTTAAGAAGTCTAAATAAACACTCAGAATCCTAACTGTACTTATCCTTGCTTGAAATGTTCGTTGTATGCCTGCACCAGAAATTTGAAACTATTGCATATTGCTGTCTCACGCAGATGCAGAATGAAATACGAAACATCTTTAACCATTCTGAAAGTACATCTGAGAGAGTACTGATTAGAGCAGGTAACACAAGGTTGAACCAGCTAACATGTTAACCAGATGAAGAATGGAGTACCTAAGTCAGACAATAAGAAATTTGAGAGAAAGGGCTGAGTCTGAAATTCTGGATCATTACTGTTTTTTTATTTGAAGTAGTAGAAAAAAATTCTGGTAATCCTTAAAGACCATACCTGGCAGTACTAGCCTCTGTCCTAGTCTGCAAGCCTCGGCAGAAATATTGGTATATCCCAAAGCTTGCTATAGAACATACCATGAACAAACAAATGAACTAGAACTTGCTATAGGGTTTTTCATTGAAGGCAGTGGAAGTTGTGTTTAATTTTCAGTGATATAATTTGTCTTTACTCAAAACTAATCTACCTTACCCAGAGAGATAAAACAAGACTGACACAAATTTATGAGATAAATTCAGATGGTTATTCATGTGAGAAGAGAATTTATCCAAATATTGTGTCTTCACAAGTTCCAGAGCTTTTTTTCAGTGTTTGAGCCTAAAAGGAGATTGTTTTTCTGTTTACCCATAACATAAAGAAACCTCCCGAGATTATTTCAGTTGATTCTGTTTACAACAGAACCAGTTTGTTCTAGATTAGCAGGTAATTTAATCAGTCTCCAAGCTCTTAGTGACTTAAAGATTTTAAAATCAATATTTAATAAAGATAATGCTTAGTATGCCCCACACAGAGTGGGTCCTGTCTGCCTTTTGTAATAACAACATGCTGCTCTCCTCCATCTCCAGTAGCTGCATTCAGAAAAGAACTCATTTAGCAGTGAAACATTATGAATTACTCTCAACTGGTTTTGCAAAACTAATTCAAGTGTGAGAAGGCTTCTTCCTTAAAGTGTAACCTTCCCTCTGCCCCACCTTTTCTTCTTGCAGAGAAGAAAATAGTTGTTTTCTCTGTGAAGAAGAAATGTGTTCTTTGAGGAACTGAAGCGCCACACACACAGACACAGAGGGGGAGAGTGCACCTATTGTGCTGTTCAGACAATCAGACGAGTAACATTCTACTTCCCCTATGTCAGCTAACCTGGATTTTTTTTTCTTAACCTAAATAAAGCACTAGTACAGTTTCTGCTTTATGTATACATGCAGAATAAAGTGGAAGTAGAGGATAGAAGTTTTCAAAGTCTGTACCACAGCAGTGTTCAAACCGTGCACTCAGAACTAGGTATTTTCTTTTCTTGTAGGAAATACAAGGGAAAACATGTAAGAAAGCCATTTCCTCTCAAATTAATTTTGAAAACCTCTACTTTTGGAAGGTAACAGGTAGGGAGAGAAAAGAGAAAAAACCAGACTATTTGGGGATGATTTTTTAAACATTTTGTCAAGAAAACAAAGTACTTTGGTTTAGTATCAAACTCTTTTTAATTGTGTGTGAAATAGTACAGATTTGAAGCAGTAATTTTATGTACATAAAATTAATATGCTCCCTTAAAAGAGTTACATATTATCAATATAGATATCTACAATAGTTATCTATCACCACTTAGTCATTGGCCTAATTCGTATCATATATCATTGAAATTTCTGAATTCACTACTATTTGAACTGAACACAGTTCAAATTGTGTAACATTTTGTTTCTTCAAAAGCTTAGTTTTCCATTAAAAATAATTTCATACGAAATTTTCTTCCCAGATCTGTTTAGGAATACAATATACGATAGATTTTAAATTGGAGAAAAAGAATTTATCTTTAGACAACCCTGAACATAATGTATACCCAACGACACACTCCACAAGGACTAATAATTCTTCACTAATACCCTTGTGTACTTGCTATGCTAAACCAGGTCTGGCACTTTATTACTTTTTAGGAGTTATAATCATACCTTCTGGTTTTTTTCTGGAAATAAGTTCTTTAAATATTTGTTTCCGCTATGTGATAAATAAAAGTATATTGGCTTTACCATCTATAAAATTCTGAATATCTCTCCAGGTAATTGTAATCTTGTATATCACCACACAGAGTTTGATAAAAGAAAGGAAAAACCTTTGTGAAGCCTGCAAGATCAAGTATCTTTTCTGTCAAAGCGTGTTTTAATTTAACTAGTTTTCTGGACTCTCGTCACTTCTATAATTTGGAGGCTAAAAGTCTGGTGATCCCATCACTGTGTTCATAGAGTTGATGGATGTATGTAAATTACTTTATTTCATCAACAGGCAGTTTGTTGAGGGCCTACGCAAATTAGTAAAATCCCATGTTAGTTTATTGTGAATTCAAGATTGTTTTCCTTAATTTTGTTCCTCTTTTTTCCCCTCCTTTGTTGTCTCTCTCCCTCCCCTGTCCCAAGGCAACCTTACATTCCTTATTATTTTTCCTATGAATTGATACATTTGTACATACCATACTGAAGTAAATTTTTTGTGACCTTTTCCCCCCACTTTTCAATAATCTTCTCCTCTCTCCGTCATGCTATGTTTCAAATAAATTTATTTAGGAGAGAGATGGAAAGGGAAGGGCTTTCTTTCTAAGATCTGGGGAAGAGTTATAAGCTTTTTTCTACCCACAGGCAGAGGTGATGAATGTGTGTTACCTTATCAGGAATATGACATGATGAGTAAAGAACAGATGGACCATGGAGGGGACATGAGAGTCTTCTTTCTTATGTTTAGTACAGAAGAAGCAGCATACAAACTGTCCCATTTATGCTGATTTTAACCTCTACTTTCATGTATCACTGCTATTATTGACAAAAGCTTCTTTTCTACTTTTCCAGTTAATGGAAACAGCTGTCTTCAAAGATTCAGGGTATAAAGCTAGAAGGGATTGAATAGTCTATGCTTCTACATTATACCAGCCATTATAAAGACTGTGAATTAATGTTTATTTGAAATAGAGCATATGTCTTAGGAACACAGCCACTATCGATTTTAAAATTTCTGGTGATGGAAAATTTACACTAGCCCTTGATAAGTTCTTCCCACGTTAAATTGTTCTGTTTATTAAATACATATACTTTATTTCCAGTCTGAATTTATATTTGGTCTTCTAGGCACTGTAAGTTGGTATATGTGTTCATTCTGTACTAAGCCAGGGCACCTTATCTCAGAGGCACAGTATGAGCAGCACGTTAAATATTTCCACTCTCTCCACATCAAATAGAAGGAAATCTGTGTTTCTGAAGTGAGAAACCAATGTCCTAAACAAGTAACTTCCCAGGGCTAACCAAAGTGAATCAACTGTGAGGAGTTTCCAACCACCTTTCTGCAAAATACTGTCAGACTTACAGCACTCATACGGAATATGCTAAATACAGTCTTTAAGTTCTTTTCTTCATTAAGGTATTTGAGTCTTCCTACTTTACATTTCTTCCAGCTGAGCAGACTGCACAGTGATAAGAATGCATATACGTAGATGAGATACATCCTTTCTCCTGTGGAAATTGCTCCACTTTGTAGAGATAAATACAATAGCTGAAGGAGACTAATTTTATGGTATCATTACTTATTGCATAGTGAGACAAGAGATCAAATCTGTCCCATCTTAGCTGAACTGCCAGTACACAGACTAACACAATTATTTTGCTGAATCTAATAATAAATCATGTTTTTATTTTCCACATCAAAAAATAAATGAGAAGGGAAGAAAGTGCCAAATTTCAACATTGATTCATGACTTGGAAACTTGGCTGCTCTGAAATTTACCTTTAAACCTAAGTAATTATTCTACCTGTAGTACATGTTCTTTCCAAGAGGTCATTGAGGAATCCAACTTCACTCCCTTGCAAGCCACTTTATCTAGGCACTAACCTTCAAAATAGAGAAAGGTTAGCAAGAAAAGGTTAGTTCTTCCTTACAGTGGGAAGAACATTGATTTTTTTTTTTTTTTTTTTTTAATTCATGCCATTCTCTGAAGTCACATGTAGGCCTTTAACAGGCACTTTGCCAGGAAAAATCTTTCACAAGCCCTTCTTAAGGAGAAAAAAACCCACCAATGAACTAAGAAAAAATTCCCCACCTTACTTGCAATGCTGTTGTACTGGTCTAGAAAAAAATGTAGATTTGTTTCCAGGGAAGACTCTACATTTCTAGAGACCTTTAGCAAGCTAAGAACCTGATAATATTAGTCATGGATGAAAAAATTGTTGGTATTCAGAGATAGGAGACTGATAAGAACTGAAGTCAGAGATGAGACTACTTCATGGGTGATATAGTCCAGATTATTGCTACTTTTTCAACCTCAGAAAGATTGTAAGGTACTCAGAGAATTTTAGTCCTTTGATATTTTGTCTGAAATTGAATTATGTTTATTATTTTTAAATGTTGCTTACTGTAACAATTGTGACAACCTTGATTGGCAGTTCTTTTTCTACCCGGGAAAACTGGTAACAATTAGATAGTAATATTTCATAGATACTCATGAGGTGAAGATACCTGCTGGAAAGGAAAATATATGAAAAATTCATGAGGACAATCCAACAGAGAATGAATGAGCTACCATAACATCAGATTTGGTATTCCATCTTTCGTAAATAAACTGAATACAGAGATAAAGCAGTTTACTTCTGTGTCATTCTGTAAGATACTAGTAAGAAAAACTAAAAAAATAAACTTTTTCCTCTCTGACTGTTGTGTCATGCATCTGCAGCAACCTACTTTGCTCCCCAAAGAGAAACGTACTGAGGTTATCACATTCATCTTCCCATCCATCTACTTACCTCATCAGTAGAAATTCCTTCTTTCAACATTTAGGTCTTCCTACTATTTTTAGTCCATTTGTCTTTTTCCTCTTTTCAACTTTCATTCTAAGTAAATTTCTAAATATTTTTTCAAAGTTTAAAGCTGTAATCTTTAGAAAACAAAGGGATCACAAAAGAAATAAGAGAATAGGATTTTAAACTCTGACAATCTTTAGCTAAGAGAATAGAATCTCCCTTTGTTCCCATATTCTATCTGTATTTCCCAAGACAAATACTTAAAAGCATTATGTATTCTTGCCATTAATCATTATCTCTGAAGCCCTGATTCCCCATTATTGAAGCTCCATGACAGAGCTGTCCCAAAGCCAAGGAGGCTGGAGGTTTGTTCCCAAACCAATCAAGCTACTTGCCTGGTCATGCACAATGAACCATTGACAAGTAGCCTCTAAGTCTGCACCATAAAAATAAGTGTAACGTCATTCAAAAGTAAGAACACTAGTTTTTACATTTGTTAATTCTTTTTAACACTAAAAAATATTAAGATACCATTGGAATTATCTCACAATTCTTGTTGTTTTGTGTTATTTTTTCCCTTGCAATGCACAAACCAGACCTGGAACAGACGAGGACTTGCTTTTTGACAGAAATGTTCCTTTTCTTTTGTTACTTTTATTTCATCATAGCTTTTTATCTCATCATTTATAGGAACAACACAGATGAGGTGCAGAGATGAGTTAGGAGAATTTTGAACAGAATGGAAATATCTTTGGTGAAAAAATTCACCTGTGAAAATAAACCAGGCTGAGACTTCTTGTTGAGTAACTTGGGCATAACAACATACCAATGGAGCTATTTTACCTTAAAAGTTTTCCCTGAACTCTATTATGTGTGCATGCTTCCTTAGGTCAGCATTAGCTCAGGTGTCTTTATATCAAAATGTGTAATGTAGTCATGCAGTAGACTCAACTGTTATGAAGTGAATATAGATTTTTTATTGTAATAAAGTTACCATTATATTACTCAAAGGCTGAGACATTTTATCCCAAGTTCATCCCACATCAAACTCTTCTGGATGAAATATAATCCCTAGAAAGGACTGGTTTGTAATGGAAATGCTGACAGGCCTTCAGCTATAGAAGCTCTACCAGTTTTGCTATTCTACAAGGTCCCTAACTGAATTTTTATTCTCTAATTCAATGAGAGGATTTTGCTTCCAAATCACTTTTAAAATTCACCAGCAGTGCTATTTCTTAGTTTATGACAGCTACATTACTTTTCAATTAAATTATTCCAATGTTCATGTATTTTCTGTACTAAATTGTAGTTATATCTACACTTTTCAAATATATTGGGATCTGCCCATCTCTCTCATTTTGCCTTATAAGTACCCAAGTGTAGGAATGTTATATTATATTTTAAGGCTACTGGTGACACAAGCTTTAAAGTTTCTGTTTTATTTTATCAGTCTCTCCCTAAAAAATCTTGGTAGGCCTTGTTATGTTTGCTCAGGAGTGACAGAAGCAAATATATTAACATCCACCGTTTTAAGTATGAGGTAAGAAAGACAGAGAATTTGTGTCACAGCATGCTGTTGACATCTTTCTATAGCACCTTCAATAAATGTGTTAATTTTCCACCTTTTCTAAACATTGTGGTCATTTGAGATATAGTTGCCTGAACAGAGTTGTCTAGTGTTCTTATTCAAGTGCAATGAAGTTTACTAGTTGTCCTCCAGATGCTGATCGAGAATGGTACAATCTTGTATTGCATGTGCCATCCCTGTGTGGATGTCTGGGATCTTCCAGGGCATCCTAAATGACACTAGACAGCCATTCTGACTACGCTGCTACATATCGGTGACCCTGGGGCCACGTTTAAAGAGTAAATTCATCTTCTCTCTGTGGAGTAAGCCTGAAGCAAGCCTGAAGCAAACTCCAGGTTCTTTCCAGAGCACAGGGGCACACATACGGTAGAGCATACTACTGCAGTAACGTGCCAGCAGGACTATTTGGAAAAGTTCTCTATAGTCAGTCTTCAAGCTGTCCACAGGGCAGCCATATGGACAGAAGTTAAGCAATATGTAGATCGTGGAGTTCCTGCAGCCAATCCAGAGTAGAGTAAGAAAAAAACATTGACAAAATCCAAAAGCATTTTTAGGCAGATGAATCTCCAGCTTGTTCACTGTCCTTTTGGCAATGTTTCCTAGCGGAGTGTTCTGACTACTGTATGCTTTGTAGAAGTAACTTGCCACACTGAAGACTGGGAGTACACCACTGCCATTATAATTTTGAACAAAGCTTGTTCTGCTTCATTGTCTTGTGATATCAGGACAGATATCAGAGCATGACTGTCACTAGCAGTATGTTTTAGGGGTGGATGTGGGCTTAGATTTCAGAAGTTTGAGGAGATTTCTGAGGTCATCCCTTTGCATTTAGATACCTGATTTACATATAAATTTAATTTGAAGTATATAGGTGTTATTTTGACTTTCAATCTATATCCTAAGATAAAATTATAGGGAATATGCTGTAATGTTAGCAAAATAGCATAGGAGCATACATGCCAGAGCTTAGAATCAAGGTTGTGTTCTTAAATCTTGGTGATTTAAAGCAAGAGTCATCTCCTTAATTTAAGCAAGGGGTGGAGGATTTACTCAGAGATTAAAATGTTTATTTTACAATATCTGTAGGTAGATTCTTAGGGGGACATTAGGGGCATGATTCAGCTTCCTGAACATAAGTATCCACTTTTATACTACCATCATGGGATATATCACACGGCCTCCAGTTGTCAAACCAGAATGCTACGGGTCTTCTGTAAGTCATGTGTCAGAGCTGACAGCCCCACACACCATGCTCAGTCACCTCAGAGGATCTCAGCAACTAAATGATCTCCTATTTATCTTCTTTAGTCTAAAATGAAACATTCTCCAGACCTTACTGATTTTCTTTACTGTAGTTCAGACTTGTAGTACTTGTTGACATTTAATTGTGCTGGACACCCAAATGTAGATATCTCACTCTCAAATGAAATCCTGCTCTAAAGATTCAGTTTCTTTAATATGAGATCCTTATATTAGGACCTAATAGCCTAGATCGACTTTGTAATTAAGAGGGGAATTGTCATTTCTAGAGGGCAATTCATTTAACTTCGTGTGGTGGGTTGGCCCTGGCTGGACGCCAGGTGCCCACCAAGCTGCTCTATCAGTCCCCTTGTCAGCAAGACAAGGCAAGGAGAAAATAAGACGGAGAAAAACTAATGGGTCAAGATAAAGACAGTTTAGTAAAGCACAAGCAAAGGAAAACAAAAGATTTATTCTCTACTTCCCATCAGCAAGCAATGTCCAGCCACTTCCTGGGAAGTAGGGCTTCAGTATGCATAGCAATTTCTCCAGAAGACAAACATCATAATAACAAATGTTCCACCTCCTCCTTTCCCTTAACTTTTATTGCTGAGTAGATGTCATATGCTATGGAACATCCTTTTGGTTAGTTTGGGTCAGCTGTTCTGGCTATGTCCCCTCCCAAGACCTTGCCCACCCCCAGCCTGTTGGTGAGGGGGGAATGTTGGAGACACAGCCTTGGTGTCGTGTGAGCACTGCTCATCAGTAGCCAAAACACTGGTGTGTTATCAAGACCTTTCTAGCTACAAATACAAAGCACGGGACTATGAGAGTTGCTGTGGGGAAAATTAACTCCATCTCAGTGACATCCAATACACTTAGCTGCCTGTTTTAAGATTGGAATATCCCTGTTGAGTATTTCCTGACTAGCCTAGAAACAGAAGTCTTCAAAGTAGCTAAGATTAAGGTGAGTCGTTTCCTACCGTGCTCTACTTGTAAATCATCCCTTTTAAATTATGAGAAAAAAGAAATCAACAGTGAGTAAGACTCTGGATTTTATTTTTTAATTAACGAGGCGTACATATTTGTCTTCATTGAATTGTTGCCTCATTTCAGAGATGTGGATTTACAAATAGTCAAAGTTTGGGAGCTTTGAAACAGGCTTTAATCAAAGAAAATGAGACATACACAGTTTGAAGTGAAGCAAACATCAGAGTGCTTACACTGACTTCGGGCTGTTGTCAAAGTTTTCGCAGTTTCTGAAGCTGAAATCCGGACAGGAAGGTGATCATACTAGTGGAAGACATTATGTAGTGTACTGTGGAATATACCTATCCAAAAAAGTCATAAGCTTTAGACAATCCACAGAAGATAGTTTTAGATTAAAATGCAGAACATGGGGCAAAGAAGAGCAGAGATCTGTCCCTCACCTGGCTTCCTGTTTCTACTTTGTGTCTTACTACCCTGATCTGTCTCCTGTCTTTCTCCTTGCAAATGGACACACAGGTGGTAGACACCATCTCCAGCATTCATTTCCGCAGGTGAATTGTCAGCTCCTGTATGTGCTACATTTTCTTTATCTTTCTGGATGATTTCAGACCTGAGGGATTCAGCTAATCTACATCATGGGGAGACTTTATGGACTGTGTGAAAAGGGAGCAGATACACCTGTAATTTCACCAGTGTCCTTTGTCTGATAGGAGCATTAGTCCATAATGACAGTGAATTTTCTGATAGCTTCAGTGATCTTTTCCCTGAAGGTCTTACACAGCTGAGTATATTAAACACACTCTCACACACAGTAACTTGCTTCCTTCATCCATCTTGTCTTCTCTAGAGGGATTTTTTTTCACTTTGATATGTTGCTCACCTTGTTACCACTCATCTTGTCGGCTATTTCCTCTGTGGTTTCAGACATTTTATGCATGGCTGCTTATGTCTTGTTTTCAGATTCTTTCTGCCTAGGCCTGGAATAATTTTTGTCGATTCAATACTACACTCCATTTCCCATATATAAAAGTTTAAATTCATTTTTGCAATACCTTCCCACCTACTTTCCAACACTGCCTAGGCTTAAACATTGGAGGAGCAGTACTAGGAGTGGGGGTGGAGAGGAAGAATTTAGTGAAGGGGAGATAAGTGAAACAGCCACTTGTGTGTCAGGTTCATTTCTCCAGTACAGTTAATGATGTCTAGAGCAGCCTGACTCAAAACCCACTGAAATCAACTGTAAAATGCAGTCACTTTTTGAGACCAGATTTCCAGAACTGGAGAATAATTAATTAGCATGAAGTGAATGTTGAGATGGGGATGTAGTGCAGATGGCCTCACAACAAGGACATAGGAGACTTTCTCTAACAACTAGTAGCAGTCTCCCACTCTCAGGCCTTCACACTACAAGGGAATTTGAACCATCTGGACATCTGTGGGGAGATAACATGGAACAGGGTAGATGATTCAGGAGGCTCCTAGGTCACACTGGTGACAATTTCCTTATGTGACTGCTTGAGGGCCAACCAGGGGTAATGCTGAACTAGACCAGCTGCTCACAATTGAGGACAACCATGGTTGCAGTGGTCATGGACAACAGCTTCAAACTGAGTAGAAATCAGGAGGAAAGCTGGAGGCTAGGAGGCAGCAGTATTAGGACTCTGGCCTTTAGAAGAGCAGTCTTCAGCCTGTATAGTGCATTGCTATGCAGAATGCCCTGGGAAGGCAGCACGAGTAGGGAAGGTACCAAGCAGAGCTGATGTGGTTTTTTAGGAATAAACCATCCTGTTATGCAGAAAGACTGAGAATTTTAGCAGAAGACTAAAGTAAATTTTGTCATGAACTGAAACACAAAAAGGGAACATGCAAAAGGTGGGGGACAAAAAAAGATAGGCAGCAGAAAAGGGGCATAAAATCTCATTGCAATAGGGGAGTTGGATTAGTGCGCTCTCTAACCTTTTCTTCCACTGCAACTGTATTACAAAGCATTGTAAGTGGGATCAGGCAGGGCAATGTGGAAAGGGTGCCTCAGAGTAGAAGGCTGAAAAGCCAAATAAGTGTAGGAAAGGGGAAAAACAGGGAGTTTTCATCATGCCAGACATGGCCAGTACTCTTCCTTTTAAATTTTGCTGGAAGTTCTAGTCTGTTACATATTTGCATTAATGAGAATCTCTCTGTTGGCTTCACTGGGTTTGGTTTCAGATCCCTGTATATGTAAGGATTATACATGATAAGGCAGGAAATGAGCAATCAGGTAATGGAATTTTTTGGAACCTCATTGTCCCAGCAAGGCGTGTTTGCCCAGCTACATTTTGTCTCTGTTTCCAGATGTCACGTCTTCACCTTTGCAGTTCCTTTATTGTTCCATATTTTGCACAGTCCCGTCATAAAGATCTTAGGTAATACAAGGCAGTCTGGAATTAAGGTGTGAGTAACAGCAAGAGTATCCATTATTCTATTAGAATGTTATTCCAACATCCAATATACTATTAGGAAAAAGCTTTTTGATTCCTGCAGATTTCGAGGATTAATCAATTTTTAGCTCATCACCTGCACCATTAGCCTTAAGCACTATGAAAATCTTCTGCATAATGTACTGAACATAGACCCAAGTTAGTTAAAGGGAATTTTTCTTTCTGATATCACATAACCATATTTAGGAAATTTGAATCTGCAATTCTAAGATTTTCCACTGCTGTGATTCACAAACAGATTGACCAGGACATACCTCTCTTCTATAATAATTACTGTCCTACCATAAAGACTATTCTGCATCAAACGTTATTGCTTAAAAATATTTCTAGCAGGCCCAGGAGAAAGCTGGAAATGTGTAATCCTGCGTTTTCATGAAGACAAATTGCATTTTAAAATTCTCCTAATGAAGCAGCATTCATCAGCCCTCCTTCATCTATCTTTTCAGAGTGAGTTTCGGTGCACAGATAAGAAGATTAATGCCTCTGAACTTTCCAACACTTTTTGTGCCGTTATAGTAGTACCCCACTGAGATGAATTAAATTGATATGGTTACTACTGAGTCCAGAAACATTTTTACATGTTATGATATTTGTCTCTTCTGCCTTTCTATTTTAGGTCAGTAAAGATAAAGTAAAGTTATTGTGAATCTGATTGGAACTTTGAATCTCATTTCAACACCTAAGGATTTTAATGAGCAGAATGAGTAGGACAAAGTTCATCAGTATAACTGTTCTTCCAAGTTCACGTGTAAGTGTGACTACGCAAGTGTATATGAATATATGCATCCATCAGACTTTTTTTTTTTTTTTTCAATGTTTAGGGAGTTTGCATACTTCTTATTTTGAAACAGCAGAATTTTCATGGGGTGTGTCCTCAGCATCCTGCTACAGAATCCACGATCAGCATCATGTGGATAATGATTGTCTTGTCACACAAATCCCATATTTCTAGCTCCCTTACTATATGACCTCATACAGCCAAGCTCCCAGAGTTTCTACTCAGACCAGAAAATGCCATTATTACAGGTTTCAACTGTTAAGAGCTGGAATACACTCTGTTGTTCTGACTAGCATCTCATTCCACGTGCTTTCCCGTGGAGGCAAGTAAGGCTGATGTAGCATAAAGTACTACCCAAAGCTAGTAAAGACATAAGAATCTAGTAAATGTGCCTACCAGATGTAATGTTTATGGAAAGAGCTTGCAAAGAAGAATATTAGGTTAGACTTCTTTTCCATCATGTAAGAGGTTTCTAATCAGAAACAAAATTATGTGTCATACAGTAAGACATCAGAAAAAAAAGATCACATGATTTGTCAGAAAAATCAAAACTAATCTAATTACAATTGTACTTTGTAGACAGGATGTTTACAAGGAAACACCTGTAGCAAATGTTTTAGATCAAAATGTTTTGCAGAAGGTATTTGGCAAATAGATTTAAATAATACACATAGCTGAGAAAAATCACAATCTGTTTAGACTGTCTGGTAATGCCAAAATGCAGGCAACAATTTCAATAATGCATGTAGACCAAAGCTATGGCAAAATCTTCATGTCATATAACCCATGCATGAAACTACTCCAAACACTGTTAGCAAAATCATGAGGATTAATCAGTTTTTCTTTAAGGCCGTGAAAATTCATCATAACATTAAAGAAAGCACCTAAGTAAAATCAGAATGCAGTCATAGGTTTTTAACATAAATTTATATATATAGATATATGCACACACACATAAATGAATCAAGTCTCCAGCACAATGTGCAAGGCTATCAGTGACTTATTACAGGATGGCTTTTTATCTATAACTTGTTTCACTGGGAGCAGCAGTTTGACATGCTTGTTATTTCAAGGAAGTGTTCACATTTCACAAAATGCTGACATTTCCCTCTCACGGTTTTTTTAGAAGCAGCTTTAACTCAATTATTTTTGCATGACAAACTAGTAGTCAGGAATATTTTCCTACTCATACAACTAAACTAGTCAGGTTATAGTTTGAAGATCTTTCAGATTACAAGGATAACCCTGATCATATCTTAAGAACATTAAAAAAATCTCTTTTTTAATACATATATTAGACAAATAAGACAAAAGCCCAAATTCACACCAACCTAATTTTTCATATTCTTATTTTTGTGCAACAGTTCAAGACAGACAACGAAAAGTAATGGATTGTC
>NW_009621417.1:22307-32166 GCF_000690535.1 Cariama cristata | reverse complement strand
TTTGTACTAGCAGAGCTGCTAATGGACCAAAACTTAACCGTAGCACACACTGAACAAACACAGACTCTTTTCAAAAAAAACTTAGGTTTTGGAGGGTTTTTTTATATTTTTAATATTTATATGTATATATTTAAATATATGCATTTATAAAGTTACCGGTGAATTTGCTGTGTAGCATTAATGTCATTCCATTAGGAATATTTTAATAGCTTTTTCAAACTTCCTCATAGACATAGATATTGCTACTCCCATTTTGGAAGCAACTTCGATTTGCCTCATATAGAAACACCAGTGATAAAGAAGGACTATGTATTTTAAAATTATAAGAATTGTTCATTTGCACTATGCTTTTGCTTCAGGCCTCCAGTCAGAAAAAAGTATTTCCTTTGTAAATTTTGGGCAAATCCAAACAGAAAAGATGGTCCTTGGTACTGAGAGCTCATGATCTACATGTAAAACAACAAAGGACAGATAAATATATTTGTAGATAGCAAGGTGAGTGGAAAGAAATGTTATTTACCATGATATACAGCAGTAGAAAGAGTTGTAACAGCAAGATTTTTTTTCCCTTTTGGTAGCTATTATGTTAGACTGCCTAAAAGAAGATCTTAGTGAAACAATGAAGTTATTTGCAGAGTTCTTCCAACTTTAGGCGGCATTAAGAAGGAAAGCAATTAAGTTTTTGATAAAAAAACTTCAATTTTGTCTAGAATACATGGCCTAGATGTTGTCTTTAAAGAAGCAACTGTTAAGGGTACACAGTAATAGTCCCCAAATGTCTAGAGAACTAGAGCAATCTTTCTCTCCCACCCCATAATCAGGGCAGACAAGACATGTAATTGGCTTAAACTTCAGTAAGTAAAAGTAAGATTTCAGATATGAAGATATTAAAGGATGAAGACAATTTACTGGGCAGGCTCTTAGTTCTTGGTCTTTGGAGGTCTTTCAAATAGTCTAGGCCTAGTCTAAAGACAGAAGTGATAGATAGACTGAGAATACAAGCGCCTTGGAAGTAAACACCACTAGTTTGTTTTTAATGTGTCTCAGAAGGGGGAGTTAGTGAAGGGTTAGAGGGAAAGTTGTAGCATGATCTCACCAATGTGACAGAAAAGTGTTCTCTGTAGCAGAGAAAGCTCTAAGTGGTTCTAGGGCCAGGGAAAGGCTGCTCAACGAGGTAACTTGGATAAGTGATCCAACTGTATGTGGTTGCTATATTTTGTTTTGGGATACCTGTATTAGCATAAAAATCTGCCAAATGGTCTATCTAGTAGTCAACTCCTCATCAAATTTATTTATGGGGATCCTCATTTTTGTTGTTTATTCCAAAAAATATTTAAACACAGCAAAATTCTCTGCATGCATTAGGCAGCAGGTCAGACTGAATTATCAGAATTATCCATCTTGGCATTAAAATTATTAAATCCTAAAGCATATGAATATATATTGCACTTACAAAATGAGCCCAATATTCTAGTTTACAACAAGCAAATGCAAATATGTGATGCATTGGGCTGAAGTCTAGCATTTTGCAGTATAGCTGTATAACATATACACCAGTACAATATACATGAAAAAATATGTTAATGTACATACATATGTACATACATATGTTATCTAAATTTCAATATTTTAAATGCGCATATCTCTGATTATTAGAGATCAAACGGCAAAGTCTCCCAAAACATTACCTACTGCTAGTATGAGCTAAAACAATTCCACCAACTTTAGCCTCCAATGACTAAGAAGACATAGAAGGCTAAATTATGTTTTTAAGCACTGACAGCAGCAAAGAGTGGTGAACAAAACGCAGTGTCATAGGAGCATCCTTTTAAAGACACCACCTTGTGTATGGGAATCTCCTTCCTGCTTCACCTTTGCTTAAGAGAAGGAAAGTAGCATTTTGCTGATAGATTATCTCATTGTTAGATAACACCATCCCAGAAGTTACCTTGCATTCGTTCGACTACATAACAAGGAAACACCCAAGAGGCCATTCCCTCCCTGGTGATTGCATCTTACCTGCAAAAGATAAGAGTATTCACCTGTCTAACTAGACCAAAAGCTCAGGTTTACAAAAAGCTGGAGAAACACTCCTTTTTTCTTGAAAAATATCATTTGTCTAAGTACGAAGTTCTGCATATCCAAGACATTTCTTTTAAGTGTTTTAAGTTTGTATGTTGGGGTTTTGCCATTTGCTACTGGGAGTGGGATTCATCTCATCTAATGTTATGTCTCTAGTGCAAACCTTTGTACACTCAATTAGTTCTCCAGACTGTCTTTGCAGACTGGGGAGAGAAATGGACACTGCTAGATTATAATTTGTATCCTCCTCCTTCATATATCTAAACTAGATCAAGACGAATTACTGCCTAGAAATGCCCATTTCTCTCTGTTGATTATCAAATGAGTCTGGACTGGTTGGTTCAAACATAGATGTCTATGCTGCTGTCATGGGTGCCCTCTTCAATGACTGAATTGTAGGGGAAGAATAAAGTGAAAAGGATTTGTGGGATCCAACAAGGCTTTACTACAGTTTCCTGAGTATTATCAATCTGTGAAGATAATGAGCTTTTATTTTTCTTACCACTTTCACTATTGTTAACTTTATAGATCTATCGAAATAATGAGAAGCGAACAGAAAGTATATGTTAAGTGGTATCAGAATCTGCCAACAATATGCAAACTATCAAAATCTTGCTAATGCAGATAAAAGAGCCGGATCTCAAACTATATGGGAAAGCTATGAAGTATGTTAATGAGTATTTTGGCTCTACATGGATTGACCTATCACAAGCAAATGTAAAACAGGAAGATGAGTTAGAATGAAAGAGTAACAACCGAGACAAAAGTATCATGAAATCTCTAAAAGGAAAGTTTTGATATCACTGAGATGCCAGTTATAATACAATGCTTAAACACAGAAATCTAATACTTACAATAATTAGATTACCTTGGGATAGTTGATATATCATGGTCATAATACAAAGAGTGTATGACTTCAAAAATTCAACTTTAAGAATGCCAAATAATGGAGTTGTGCAATAATATTTGAAAACCACACAGAGAAGAGATACAGAAAGGCAAAATATGTGCAAACAGGGAACAAATAGAATGACAAAGATAAAGTGTAAGTATCATAACATTATCATAATAATCCCATCATAATATATACCGTAGAATCACTAAGAAGACAGAAGAGACTTGAAAAAGCAGAGTAATAAAGCACAGCTGATTCACAATTGGTATCAGGCAGAAAGAAGTAAAAGCAAATATAGATGAGAAAAAGCAACAAAAGGGAAGCAGATTTGAATGTATAAAATAATCTGTAAAATAATACAGTACAAAAATTAGTCGTCTATTCAAAATAAGTTACAGAATCACAGAGTCATTTAAGTTGGAAAAGACATTTAAGATCATCAAGGCCAACTATTAACCTAATACTACCAAGTCCACCAATAAATCATGTCCCTAAGTTCCACATCTACGTATCTTTTAAATACCTCCGGGGATAGTGGCTCTACCACTTCCCTGGGCACCCTGTTCCAATGCTTGATAACTCTTTCAGTGAAGAAATTTTTCCTAATATCCAATGTAAATCTCCCCTAGCACACCTTGAGACCATATCCTCTTGTCTTATCACTTGTTACTTGGGAGAAGAGACTGAGACCCACCTTGCTACAACCTCCTTTTGGATAGTTGTAGAGAGCAATAAGGTCTCCCCTCAGCCTTCTTTTCTCCAGATTAAACAACCCCAGTTCCCTCAGCTGATCCCCATAAGACTTGGTCTCTAGATCCTTCACCAGCTTCGTTGCCCTTCTTTGGACACACTGCAGCACCTCAATGTCTTTCTTGTAGTGAACGGGCCCAAAACTGAACACAGTATTCGAGGTGCCATCTCACCAGTGATGAGTACAAAGGGAGAATCCAAAGCTCTCCAGCTGCAGAGGTTGCATAAGGAATGCCTCTCAAGAGAGAAACATAGACCTCTACAAAAGTCTTTACATCCCATTTGTCATAGATACTTATCTAAGGATGGAATGAATTGGTATCTGAAAGTGTCAGTTCCTTTCACTTGACTGCTAGGGAGAGCTAGTATTTTATATTAGTGTTTTTAAATAGATATCTACATTTCAGTCATCAAAGAGAAGTAAGATTAATCCTATTCTCATTGTTGGGTTAAAATATCCAGGGGTTTTGGTAAAGTCTAGATCCCTTAATAGATAGTTAATGTTAGTTGTTTAAGTTAGCTGTAAACAATTTGTAAGTTATGCTGTATAGAATGTAAGGGGAAAAAAAAAAAATAAGACCTAAGCAGTATTTGGAGAAGGACACAGAATCACTGAATAATCCAAGTTGGAAGAGACCTTAGAAAGTCTCTGGTGCAACCTGCCGTTCAAAGCAGGTTCGACTGTGAGATCAGACCCTGTTGTTCAGGACTTTCTCCGGTATGGCTTTTGAGTATTTCCAATGATGGAAACTGTACAGACTCTCTGAGCAACCTTTCCGGGCAACAATGTGGTATGTTTGGAGAAGAGGGAGTGTTTATGTTCATATATGGATATCTATTAAATGTGACAGATACTTTAAAAAATAGTTGCTTATCTTGGTTAGGTATTTCCTGTTTCTGTGTTGACATGTTGCTATTGATCTGTGATATGGTATGTGATATGGTTGAACAAGTGCTTACAGATCTTAGTCAAGATAAACATATATTGTGTTAAAGAAGGAACTGATCAAGAATGTGGTCTTTGATAAGGATCATGACCACTTGAAACTGGGGATGTGAGACATTATAAAACAGGGGGAAAAAAGGAAAATTAAAATCAGTTTTAAACAGATAAACATAATGTGGAATAATAAAAGTATAACAATTAAGTGTCTTGTTGTGAGAACTACAAACTTTAAATTGACAACAAATACCCAGAGTAATCTGCAGTTTTTGTTCCACATTTGAAAAAGTGATCAATACAAAACATTTGTCCTTAAAATGTCAACATAGATACTAATGCTTACTGTCACAGTGTGCTCTCTAATCTCAGTGACCTGCTTCAGGGATCTGTCAGATTCCAAACTTGCTTCTGCATAGAAAACATAGATTTATTGCTCTACGTATTTTATTAACTAATCTATATTACTAGAAAAATCATAAAGCATGTATAAAAAAGAAAGAATAATAGTTAGTATCAAATCCTTTGTAACCTAAATATCAGATTAAGTCCAGCATATTTAAATTATTAGGTCATTCAAGTGCTACATTATCATTTGAGAAGACAGCAACCTTATTTCACTATCAGTTATAAAAATGATTGAATATTGCCAGTCTCAATTCTGTACAATATATATTTACAGCATTTCCAGCAAAATGTCTGGCTGCATGAGGGTCATTAACACTGCCAAGTTTAAACTAATGCCAGATAAGGCAGCCTTAGGTCCTGTGTTATACACAGGAAGACACATTAGCTGATTGTAGAATTCCTCCTGACTTGAAAATCTATGAATCTAAGATAATACTTCATCTCTTCCCTGTCAGAATAGCATTTCAATAAAATATCCCAATACAAACATCCCAAGGTGACACAGACTGTTACATTTCAAATTCACATGACAAATTTAGGTGAAAACAACATGAGCTCTCAAGATTAAACGTACAACTTCCATCTTATGAAATATATGCATGTGTGATCTTTCAGACAGCAAAGATGTTTACCCAGGGGCTGTTTTAAGTATATGAGGAACTATCCTGTCAGCACTATTTTCAGATAAATTCTGTAAGAAATAAACATTCCCATGCATACACCTATCACTGATCACTTGTTGCATTAATGCAAGAATGCTGCTTGAGTTCTTATCCTGATAAGTGAGAGGGGAAACAAGCCAGAAACAGTATTCACCAGTATGGTTGTCAAGACAAGAAGATACTAGTAAGATTATACTCTGCTTTCGCTGGCTTTTATATTTAAGGGGTGGATTCTGTGGCTCAGGGAGGTTTAGTTCTGTGCAGATGTCAAATATTACATGTGTAATGCTTATGGAGTATTCACTGATGTTAATGTTGAGGAATCCTCCTCAGACTGACTGGGGCACAGGAGAATGCCCTTTCTTAGGTATGGTGTCATAGGCTGAGGCCAACAAGTGGTTTATCGGCTCTGTTGTAGGTATTGTATTCAGGAGCTTCAATATCTCCTGTTCTTTCCATTTTTGAGGGTAGAAGTCTAGAAGAGAAGCTTTTCTTATAGAGAAGATTCAGTGCAAGACACAGTCATGAGAAAATGGAGTCCCTTTGTATTGTCTCTGTGTAAAGGAAAAAAAATTCCCATTGCAATAACCAGGGGCTTGGAAATTCCACAAATCCAGAAGCAAAATCAGTAAGTTAGCTAGATATTTTGACATATTTCAGGTGGCAGTCTACAAATATTATCTTAGCCACAAGGTGATTTTTAAAAAACAGCAACATAAAATTATCCAGAATACATTAGTCAAATTTGTTCAGCCATTCTCCAAGAGCTGCCACTTTCATGTGTGCAAAACAGAGCAACTCAAATGAACCACAGTTATACAGGATTTGTTATCACTGTGTCTGAGATCAGAATTTGATCTAAGAATTAAACTAGGGCAAACCCATCCAACTGACTGTAAAAATCAAAGGAAATAATACCAGTTAAACCTATTGTTCTTGAAAGTCTAACATCCTAATTGCTCTCTTTAGTAGGGAGGTAAATTCCAGATTTGGTTAATTTCTTTTTTTATTACTTTTTAATCTGATGAATATTTTTTCATTTTTATAAAGCCTAATAGATGGTTGATCTAATTTAAAGTTCATAAATTATACAGTTATATATAATGTAATTACAGTATATAAGTCTAATAGATTGGTGATCTTTTTGAGAGATTCAAAGAGTTGTTCAGTTCAGCACTCCATGGATGATTAATTTTTAGTGGTTATCTGGTCTAAAGTTGTGAATTGTTTAATATGAATTTGCAATGTGCATCACTAGTCTTAATAAGTGGTAAAAGGGGTTCAATTAATTACCAATACCTCTTTAAAAGAGAACAAAAATGAAGACACATTAAGGAAAGATGGAATTTTATTATTTTTTTTTTTATCAGCATAGGCTGCAGCTCCTATTCAAACAAACGAGTAAACAACAACAACAACAACACCCCCCCCCCAAAAAAATGGTCATCATTTATTCAAAAAGGCAGGGAGAGTCCACTCTATTTTAAACATCACTTTTCATGCTATTTAGATTATTCTTGCATCACTCACTATCTTCAGGTTTCTTGATCTTATGAAATAAAAAATCCATTTTTCTACAAAATACCTTATTCTGTTGACTTGCTAATGACTTCCCTTGAAAGACAGCAGAATCAACTTTTGTATTTGAGATAATTTGATTTCATTACCAACTCTAAACTAAATCTTTCTTGAAATGATATCATGAACTGCATGGTAATAACTGCATGCTTGCCCTTTCACCCATCAACCTGAAGCAAATGGTATTCCATGAACGCCCTTTTGATACACAAACGTGTGATCATATCATTAAAAAATATACCTTCCAAAATTATTTTTGTTCAGGTGAATGTAAGCAACTGGAACTGTGTCAAAACAATGAAGTTAAAACCGGTTTTCTTACTAGTATTTCCTCAGAGGTCTTGACCAGACATAATTAGTCTACAGCTTCATCTTTATCAGTCATACAAATTAAGACATCTCACCTTATCTGTTGAAACTGTAAAAATATTTTGATAATCCTAATATTTTCTTTTACAAAATTAAAAAAATAGCTTAATAAAAATCCCAGTAAAAAATGCCAGAACTGATACAATGGGACAGTGTCTTTTTCCATTCCTTTTGTAGCAAAGGATCATATTTAAATAAAAGAAAAAACCCCACACATACCTTAAGAGAGGTTGAACACTGCTACTAGCGGATGAAACTACTCCAAAATTGCAAAATTTGGGATATAAACCTCAATACCTTTAATTGTCATAGAACACACCATTACAATTGCAATCCACTTGCAGTGACCAAACCTGGTGCCTCTGGATTTGAAATATAACGTTAAGAAGTTAAGTACATGAAGTGGCAGTATGCTTGATACAGCCAGTGGAGTGAGACAAAGATCCACTCTGTACTACAAACAGCAGCAGAGGGGAAAATTAACATACAACAGGTTTCCAAAGCAGTTGTTAGTCTTGGTATAGTGGCTAAATTTTATAATGTTGTCTATTCTCAGCCTTTGAAATTCTACTTAAGAAGCTGTGAGTTTTAGCTTATTTTCCTTACTTTTCCTTCTTACGATTAAAAAGAGCAAAAGCAAATACCTTTCACAAAAATACCCAAAGAGGACACACCACCTTCCATTTACTCAGCACTGTTCCTCAGTTTCTTGCCTAAAAAATGTTGACTCCAAGGAAACAAATATTATGGTTCCCAAAGTACTGGTAGCCTGCCAACAGTTATGCCAGTCTCAAATATGCTGAAGTCTTGCAAATCCCCCAAAAAATCATTAGCTGAGTTTCTGAAAAGAATATATTGTTCACTTATGACTTATTGAACATTTACAGGACAGCAAAATATTCAAGTTTTTCTCCTCAGCTGCTAGAGACTTACATCATTAATGAAAACTGATAATCTTACCTCATAGCTATTCCCCAAATAAGAAGATGTAAAGAAGAAGGAAAAGCATATTAACTGAGAGTGCTGCACCCATGTGGAGGTGCAATTTAGAGATTCTCTAGCTACATCTGTGTTAGTAACTTGAACTATGTCAGGGACTGATTCTTGGGCCAGACACCCAATGATGTCTGCTGGACATACAATGCAGCAGAAAGGAAACAGTCCAAGAGGTTCCTGGAGTGTGTGGAAGATAACTTCCTCATGCAACTGGTAAGCGAGCCTACCAGGGCAGGTGCCCTGCTAGACCTGTTCTTTACAAACAGAGAAGGACTGGTGGGAGATGTGGTGGTCGGAGGGTGTCTTGGGCATAGCAACCATGAAATGATAAAGTTTCCAATCCTTGCTAAGGTAAGGAAAGGGGACAGCAAAACAGCTACCTTGGACTTCTGGAGAGCGGACTTTGGCCTGTTCAGGTAACTGGTTGAGAGAGTCCCCTGGGAATCAGTTTTGGAGGGGAAAGAGGTCCAGGAAGGCTGGACATTCTTCAAGGTGGTAATCTTAAAGACAGAGGAGCACTCTGTCCCAATGTGCTATAAGATGAGCCAACAAGGAAGAAGACTGGCCTGGTTGAACAGAGAGCTTTGACTGGAACTTAGGTATAAGAAGACAGTTTACCAGCTTTGGAAGAAGGGACAGGCAACCCAGGAAGGGTACAGAAATGTTACTGGTTGAACAGAGAGCTTTGACTGGAACTTAGGTATAAGAAGACAGTTTACCAGCTTTGGAAGAAGGGACAGGCAACCCAGGAAGGGTACAGAAATGTTACGGCATGCAGAGAGAAAATTAGAAAGGCAAAAGCCCAGCTTGAACTCACTCTGGTCGCAGTCATAAGAGACAACAAAAGATGTTTTTACAAATATGTTAACAACAAAAGAAGGACCAAAGAGAATCTCCCCCCTTTACTGGATGAAGAGGGGAGTGTTGCCAGCAAGGATAAGGAAAAGGCAGAGGTGCTTAATGTCGAAAGGCTGTGCATGTGGTCTACCTGGACTTCAGCAAGGTCTTTGTCACTGTTTCCCACAGCATTCTCCTGGAGAAGCTGGCAGCTCATGGTTTGGACAGGCATACCCTTCGCTGGCTGAAAAGCTGGCTGGCCGGCCGTGCCCAGAGAGTGGTGGTGAATGGAGCTAAATCCAGTTGGCGGCCGGTCACGAGTGGTGTCCCCCAGGGCTCAGT
>NW_009621417.1:849-22169 GCF_000690535.1 Cariama cristata | reverse complement strand
GGTCTGCACTTGGGTCACAACAACCCCATGCAATGCTACAGGCTTGGGGACGAGTGGCTGGAAAGCTGCCCGGTGGAAAAAGACTTGGCTGTGTTGGTCAACAGCCAGCTCAACATGAGCCAGCAGTGTACACAGGTGGCCAAGAAGGCCAACAGCATCCTGGCCTGTATCAGAAACAGCGTGGCCAGCAGGGCTAGGGAAACAATCATCCTTTTGTACTCAGCACTGGTGAGGCTGCACCTCGAGTACTGTGTTCAATTTTGGGCCCCTCACTACAAGGACATTGAGGTGGTGGAGCATATCTGGAAAAGAGCAGCAAAGCTGGTGAAGGACCTGGAGAACAAGTCTTATGAGGAGCAGTTGAGGGAACTGGGGTTGTTTAGTCTGGAGAAAAGGAGACTGAGGGGAGACCTGATCGTCCTCTAAAACTACCTGAAAGGAGGTTGTAGCGAGGTGGGGGCTGGTCTCTTCTCCCCAGTAACTAGTGATAGGACAAGAGGAAACAGTCTCAAGTTGTGCCAGAGGAGGTTCAGGTTGGATATTAGGAAGAACTTCTTCACTGTAAGAGTCATTAAGCATTGAAATAGGTTCCCCAGGGAGGTGGTGGACTCACCATCCCTGGAGGTGTTCAAAAAACCTTTAGATGTGGCACTTCGAGACATGGTTTAGTGGGCGTGGTGGCATTGGGTATATGGTTGGACTTGATGATCTTTGAGGTCTCCTCCAACCATAATGATTCTGTGATTCTATGATAGTTTGAGTCTCTGGGAATAGACAGAAGTTACACAATGTAAAAACATGACAAATCAAAAAACTTTGAATTACTTTAGATGTCACAGTTCTGTGTCCTCTTCTGCCCCGATTTATCCATTGGTCTTTCACTTTCTGAAACGTTTGTACAAGGTCTCTTGGAAGCCCAGGATGTCCCCAGCTTGTAGCTCCTTTTCTTTCATTATGGATATACTCTGCTTCTTCATGCACTCATGTCTCTTCACTGTAATTACCATTCCCTCAGCTCTGATTTGCCTTCTGTCTTCTTTCTTAGCCTCTGAAACTAATCACTTCTTGTTATAATTTTGAGGTCCCTTTAAAAAGTGACCTCCTTATCAGCTTTAACATTATCAAAATCTGTTTCAACTTATCCACTGCTGGTTACTTGCCACATGGGCAGGAAGTTATACAATAACAATAAAATAAGTGCTCCTTTCAAGGACAATAAGATTTAAACAAATGAACCAACAGGATTTAACAGCTCCTTTGTTAGATGAGAGAAGGCAAACATACCTTTCAGTCAAAACTGAGCTTGTCATTTGTCACAGAAGTAATATTTCAAAAATTTATTTCAGATAAAATCAGCTGCTACTCAAGTAAATTACTAAATTTCATGATATTCAAAGGATCAATATATTGTTTAAAAATGGGTCACCTAAATGACTTATTACAACTCCATCTCTAGCTTGTCTGTTTTCATAACATGAAACTGTGGAGATTAAGGAATTCAAACATAGACAATGCAACCTCCATCAACCCACAGGTTCTTAATACCAGCCCACACTACTTCAAAATTTTTTTTGCTTTTCCCAAATATTTGTTTTGTGCCATATACACTGCAAGAACTAAATTTTAAATCCGTTTTCTTTACTCAACTTGCTGCTTTAAATATTTATATTACAAAGCCACAACATTCATGCTCACTGTAAGTTCACTGTAAGTTCACTGAAGGGTTAACAACTGAATTGGTATGAAGGACATTTCCTAAGGAAGTTTCTATGGACAAGTTTGAAATACATTCATAGAGTAATCTTACTGTTTTCTACACATTATCTAAAACTAACTTTTAAAAACTATTTTTAGGTTAAAAAAAAAAAAAACTAAATATTCAGATTCAGTCTTAAGAAAAAAATACTCTTCTGCTTGTTTTTTGATGTAATTTTGAAACCATTATTGAGCTCCTCTGGTTTTTGCAAAACCTTTTGACTTTGAGAAATTTACAATATTAAACTAAAAGTGGTTTTAGCTTAGAAACTGGTAAAGGGTGATATGCTTTTAGGAAGAAAATACATGAAAAAATGGAATACCATATATATTTGAGAATTAATAAATATCTTCTTCCCTTTTCACCCAGAAGTTAATCTTTCCAGTATTACAATCAATAAAACAGTCTGGACATGTTGTTAGGTAAACAGGTCCTTATATTTAATAAACAACCAAATAAAAAATACACAAATTAAAATTTAGGAACAATTTTGTCCAGACATAACTGCCTCTATCTTTACCAAAGAAAAAATATCTTTAAAATAGTTAACATTTTCCTGAAGGCAGAATCAAAAAATCAGTCCAAAGAACATGTGTTCATCTCCTGAAAACAAATATTTACATCAGAATTAAAACTAGCATCCTTTTTTTTCTGTCACCCTGTATGTGTATTTTACAATGATGAAGGTAATACCTAATTGATTTTGTCTTACTTTCACCAGACCGTGGCAGAAATTGTGACTAGAGGTACAGGATAGTGCTCAGAGCTAGTCAGATACTGAAATTTTTAAAAAAGCTATGCTGTTGAGGGGATTAATTGAAAGACAATCACGTCCTCTGTTTAAACAAATTATATGTAATTACCAAGTAAATATGTTATAGCTTGTGCTCTCACATAAAATAGACAGGTTACTCTCTTCAGAAAAAAACAGTCCAAAGGACTGGGATGTCCACAGACTATCCAGCACCTTAGTGGAAAAAGCATACATGTGAAAAAAAGTGATGATACTGTACTTATTTTTTTTAAAAGATACATGTGCTCTATGTTCATTACCCCTGGGAAGCGTGAAGTTGATTAAACAGGAGAGGTCTGTGGCAGAATGGAGAATTTTGATCAACAAATGAAACCAGCTGGTGAGTGTATCCATCCACATCGCTGTGCTGTGAAAGAAATTTATAAAGTCAGCTCGAGAAGGAGTGTGGTCCTGAACGAGCAGGTGTGATTCCAGGGTCTTGTTCTTTTTCAAAGGCCATGTAGGACAAATGGAGTAAGTCAGACGATATAAGACTTAACATCAATCTTGACTGATTTCTCAAGGATCTGTCCTAAATGTTGTAGTGTTCAGTATCAGAATTAACAACTCGGATCATAATGAACAGTGAGCCTACTTACAGAGTATGCACGTTTAAAAAGTTGAGAGGGACTCTGAGTATGTTTCAGATAAAATTACAGACAAAAATTACCTTTTCAAATGAAAGAATTGGGGGGGGGGGGGGGAATAGGCAGGAGGAATTTTGATGTTCTATTTTCAGACAGAAAAGGAGAGCAAATAGAGGATGGTGAATGGCTAATTAGTTAGCAGTTCTTCAAGGAGCATCTGAAGGCTGCAAGAGGAAAGCAGTCATCATATGACAGCAGGCAACAAATGCTCTATTAGCATTTATAAACTGTAGTATAGCTGTGATATAGAGCAAGAGTCAGGAAGTAGTGCTTAAAACGCACTATGCACTAAGACCACTTCAGTCTGAGCACTACCTGGTTTCCACCACTGCACTTTGATAAGTTGGCCTAATTGAAGAGAAAAGCAAAGGACAGATCTAAAAACCACACAGACAACAAAACAGAAAAAAATTACAAGTTTGTTTAATCTACAAAAAAAGAAGACTGAGATACATGATAGTAAGTTTTTGAAATAAAGGAAGAAATAACTGGTCCTTAAAATCTATGGAGGTTAAGACAAGGAGCATGGAGAAAAATTTAGACTGGACAGCAGGAAAAAACATTTTAATAATAATATTGATTGCCTTAGGAATCTGTGGTGTTTCCACCATTAGGTGTCTTTTACAGGAAGCTTGAAAGCACCTATCAAAAAGAAACAGCAATAACTTACCTTGCTTTGGGTTCCTCTCTTCCCTGGATGATCCCTTGAATTCCTTTTCAGCCCTGTTTTTTAGTGATTCTATGACTTTTGAAAGCTTTCCAAAAGATAATGCCACTTCATTGCTGCCTAGCTTTTCAGTAACTAAGTCTCATTAAATTTAATTATATTTCTGAATTCATAAAGCTAATTCTGAAGTTCCCATGGGAATTTTACTATCTCCTAATCTTTTTTCTGTAAATAGCTTTTATCAAAGGATTCACACCAATACCACCTATTTTCTCATGACAAATCTGCAACTACTAATATTGTAGAAACAAAATGCTCTGAGGCAAATGAGAATTAGGAAAGGTCATTCTAGAAGTCAGAATTGGGGTTACAGTATCTGATATCAGGTATTAGGTATCAGGTACTGATTTAATTATCTGTAGTAATTGTAAGAAGTGTACCTGACTGCAGGTAGTATAAACGATATGTGTCTCTAAGTAGACTCTTGTTTAATTTCTTTCTTTTTTTTTTTGGGGGGTGGGGTGGGGTGGTTGATTGACTGCATATTTCATTGTCTGCCTCAGCATGGGAGAATACTACTGCAATGAGGCAAAAAGTAGACTTTGGAGCTCATGTATGAACTGAATGCCTTCTCAATGTCTGCAGCTGAATCCAATTCAAATTATTATGCACTTGTGATGATACAATCTGATAGTTCATGAGGCTCTTTGCTTTTTTGCTAGCTCATCAAAAGAGGATAATACTTTTTTCCTCACTCTCTTCCTCAGCCTTTTACTTCAACTCCAGTTTAGAACGTTACCTCTAAAGGAAAACAGGTACAGTTTTGAAATTCATTGCCATAAAGCAGGATTGAAGGTTATTTATGATGAAAACATTTAAGTGTACATAAGTATATATCAACATTGCGACTGAAAGACATAAATTTATATTGTTGCTCCAAGCAAGTAGTCACTGGGGCAACTCCTTTATCTCAGTTAAATAAACTTAATCTTTAACCCATCAGTCATAATATTATATAACAGTGTTAAAAAGATTTATATGCTGCTGATGTATGTAGTATAAGTGAGGAAACTAAGGCACTTAAGACAAAGCTCTGATGAAAACTTCTGTTATGTTAAGCAAGGATCCAGCAATTTGAAGAGATCTGTGAGGTGTCTTGATCAGAGGAGTCAAAGATTTGTTAAGGTGGGAGAATCCATGCTCATCTAAACTTGTCATAGCTGGACTTTTGCTTACGATAATCACCCAACCCCAGCTGGTGGTGAATGTCAAAGCCAAAGATTAAGTAAATTGTAATACAGAGATCCATCATATTGTCATAACATAATGACCTATAACTGTCATTAAAAGCTAGAATATATTTGAACGTCTGAGGATTACTCTAACTTGTGTAGGGTCTCATCTGATTATTCAGAATCCAGTTGTTAAGCAACAAGTTCTCCAGCCTTACTCATGTTTACCTTCCTTTCATTGAACTGTACTCAACTGTGCAGTTACCAACTATTACACTTCAAATGACTTGATGAGAATTGTGAATTTATCTCAGTGGTAATATTTTGAGTTTATAAGTCATATAACATCTCCAAAATTTTTGGTGGTAGATGTAGATAGGTAATTCTGAAGTTTTAAATATCCAGGAGGTCACAGAGGCTTTTTGGAAAACATTATGATCTAGTACCTGAATTGGCATAGGATTCGTGTGTGTGTGTGTGTTATACTCCAGGTTGTAAGGAAACATTTGTTGCCCACGGTATCTATAAAGCTATCATGTTTAGAACATTTCCAAATTTGTTTTATATACTCAATAGACTGTAAAGTTTGTTTGCAAGTTCACCGTCTATTGTGCACATGTAGACCTTAGCATTTTATGATAAATTGATAGTTGACCCAACAGAACATTTCACTAGTTCAGCCTGCTTCTGCACATTATTCTAGGAGTACCTAAGGTCTCAGAAATACATTGATTCATTGACTGCCATGTATTCTCAGTTGATTAAATATGCCTGGTAAATATTCATAGGATATTTTTGCTAATGTACTGTATACTCTATGGTCTTCTCAGTTAATCACATTCAAACAAAAATAAGGCAATTGCTTTTAATTTCCTTTTTTTTCCACTGGTTAATTGCCTGAAAATATTCAGTGTGTGACAAAAATATAATGCATTCATTAATAAAGCCATCCCTCCACAATGAGATTATGAGGTATCAGATCACATAGTGATTCCCTTCACAGTTATAAAGTCATACAGATGACTTTTTTTTTTTCTTACAGGCTTCATTAGGGTGCCCCAAGGGACACTGTGTCTCAGAGACAGCTCTGGGAGACAGACTCACCCTTTGTTGCTTCTTGGCTTTTCTAAGGAATAAATTTGTTGCATGTTGCCTACCTCAGCAACTAATTACAGCATGGCTGTGATTCTTTTGTGGTAGAGAAGAGGTGTTAACTCTTGGTTAATTCCTCATCAAGCTTTTGAAGAGTAAACAGATTTCTGGTACTCCAAGTTTATGTAGTCAATACAGAGCACAAGAGGAATTGTATTCTGACTTCATGCCCAATGTGGTCAGATTTTCTAAATAATCCAACTGTAAATGTTCAGCAAACGTGACTGCAAGGTCAGTAGTCTAGAGGGTGAACTGAGCAGTCTCCATAAACCACAATGAGTAGAGACATTGGTTGATGAGGTCCCATAGAGCTATGAGGGCCAGAAAGTTGGGTTGGAGGCAGAGAATAGGACTGATTTCAGAAAATATGAGTATCTCCCAGACACAGAGAAGGACTAAAGATTACAATATGGAACAAGTGCCGCCTTCTGTGGAGTGCACACTTTTCTCAATAAGGGAAATATTTCAGGCGAACCACAGAAGTAAGTATTGCCTCTTACTTAGGGAAGGGTCATAAGATAGATGACAAAAATAAAAGACTGGGATTATTAAAAGTAGAAATAAGGTACGTAGATGAAGGACACTTATGCAATGTGTAGAATTATTGAAAAATTTAAGTTGGAAAGGACCTCTGGATGTCATTTAGTCCAATGCTCCTCTGAAAGATGAGTGAATCTCCAGGTTATCTTACACTGCTCAGTACTTTGTCTAGTCAGGTTTTGAAAATCTCCAAGAGTAGAGGTTCAACAGCCTATCTGGACAAGTTATTTTAATTCTTAACCACTCGCATTGTGAAGAACTGATTGTCTTCTTGCAACTTGTGCCCAATGTGTCTTCTCCATTCACTGTGCAGCTCTGAAGAAAGTCTGTCTCTTTCTTCTTTATAACCTCCCTTTTAGGAAGACTGCAACCAGACTTAATATCCCATACCATTTCCCGCAGCCTTCTTTTGTCCAGGTTAGGGCACTCCATGCCATCATCAGTAAAGATATCAAACAGTATTGAATTCAGTATAGATCCATGAGGAACTATTAGCTTAGTACCAGTTTGACTTCTTACTGCTGAGTTTGAAGGTTTGTCATTGCTTGCATCTAATCACAAATCTTTGAGCAAAACTGGCTGGACAGTTTTCCACCCAACTTATGGTCTTCTTATCTAAACCACAACTCATCATGCGGTGTTATGGTATACTGTGTCAAAATCTGTGATGACTGTTCCCAACCACTTTTGCATTTCATATGCCTGGAAATTGCTTCCATGAGCACATACAAGACCAAACACTGTATAGAAAGCATCTGAGGTGTTTCTTTTCTCACAACACAAAAGCAAAGGGCTATTCATTAAAATAGACAACAGATTTAAACACATCATTTCCCATGTGCATCCCGTTTAGGTAGTGTAAAACATTGCCACAGGATGCCAAGCCCTGTGTCCGTACAGAAATGGAGGATGCATGCCTTGTGCCTTGTGTACAAGGATGCAGATCTTGACCTTGTGCAAATATTGCATCAGGATAAGAAGCGAGTGTGCACTGTTCTGTTTCATGCTCTCCTTTCTTTAGGATGGAAATCAACAAAAGCAAGGGGTTAAAGATTATTCCAGTGAATCCCCTCAGGTACACTGCTCTATTCTGCAAGGAGGAGTTATCCGTGATACGTGTTCAGCTTCAGTCTGCTGCTGTTCAATGTCCATGTAGTATTTGAGCCCAGTAGTAGATAAGCAATTTGCACCAGCAAGAAAACACTTTTATCCGACTGTTTCCTTCCTCAGTCAACCAAATAAAACAAGTTCAAATGTGGTTTATTTTTCTTAGTATATGTTGGGTTTTTTCCCTTTATAACTTTGATTTAGGATGGTCACAGTCCTCCCCCAAAACAGTTTTAAATGTAGGCAAGGCCTTCAAAAAAGACTTGTTTGCTTTTATTGATAAGAAGAGGAGCCAGAGTTATTACACTTAATGCTCAAAGAAGTTTTGAGAGCAGTTATAATCCTCACTCTTGAGAGATCAATGAAATCTTAACAGAATGAAGCCTTCCTGGGGACAGCCACTAATGCATTTTCCTAAGTTTCTCAAGTGGCCACTGCTAGAGAAAGAATATTGGATTAGGCAAGGTTTTCCTATGTTCTTGTGCTCCACTAACTGGTAGGAAGAGTTATCAGAAAGGGAGCTACATTCTTGAGAGGAGAGACTTACTATCTTTCTTACAGGTTGATGTTACAGACATGCAGATATATACGCCTCCCTTGCAAATGTTGAACTCATCTGTGCGTTCTGAAGAACATCACACTTATCAGGCATGTTTGAGGTAGCTTTTTATAAAAAGGCATTAGTTAAATTTTTTACATCCTTCAAAATTCATGTGCACGAAAACATGAATTCTGAGAGAGAAAATATAACTAGCTTATATATGTCAAAGATTTTAAATTCAATATATTGGGGGCTTCCGCACCTGCATGTAAATTTTCTGCTTCTCAAAGGGAGATCTGCAAATTCTCCTTCTCTAATAACCTAAGGCTTTGATTTCTGTTGATTCTGTTGACTGATAATTTGACAAATAGCACAATCATTGTATGTGTTTCAGGGCCACATGATGAATTTTAAGAAAGCTCTCGTAGGTGTTGAGATTGAAGTGTGGGGAAGAAATGCTTCCTAAATGTTTGAACACAGAAATGTTGCCCATGAAATATTGAGTCATCATTCTGAATCTGCCACTAATTCTCTATGTTGCCTTGAGCAACTCGCCTAAATCTCTCTGCTCAGTTTTGTCTCTTTAAAATTGAGATACTAAAATTTTATCTTCTATTCTGTGTAGGTATCTTTGATTAATTAGTTAATATCTGTAAAATCCTCTGAAATTTAAAGTGTTCTATAAGTATGATACGTTGTTTAAGAAGAGATTTTCATGCATAAATGACAAATTTCTCTAGTCAGTAAATTTGCCAGAGGAATAGATTAAATGCATAACAGAACACATTTAGGGAGTGAAAAAGAGCAAAGTTAGCTATAACTTCAAGGAGGAAACTAGGATCTAGACAGGATGGACTGGTGGAATATCGCAACTATCAATATCAGGCATATTTATGTCCTTTATGCACCATATACACTGTAGACCTATTGAAGTGCCTTAGGTGAACAATGTGACAGCAATACTCTAAAATGTGTTTGCACTAAATTAAGAGTGATGTCACTCTACAAAAAGGAAAGTTGCATTATGGAAGCATATTTTGAATCTGTTTGAAAGTCAGAAAGGTAAAGTATTGGGATACAGCAGCTTGCTATAATGGAAACATAATGAATGAATGGATAGAGAGCAAATAAACAAAGTATCACCTCGTGGTCATATGGTACGAACTGCTGAAAAATAAAAGAATCACTGAACTCTGGGAAATAAAACACTGAAATCTAATCGTTGGATAAATATACAAACACAAATCAAACAACCAAGAAATGAGATCTTGAGACTGAAAAAATAAAAATGGTAAACATTTCACAAAGGAAATTGGTGTGTATTTAAAGTACATAGAAGATTTCTTGTAGTAGAAAAGAAAAAGCAAATTAAGAAGGTTGATGGATTATTGCAAAAGAAGAGGTTCCCTCATGGCAACAGGTTATTTTCTTTTTGCATTGAAGAGTGTAAAACAATTTTTTACTAATGTCATCAAGGATATCCTTTCGTTATTGCCAATACCATGGACAAAATCTAATTTTAAAGTATTTTGGAAAAAAAAAATGAAATTTTTGTAATTGTAATTGTTTGGGTGGAAAGAATGATTTTAACAAATGTCCTCATATTTTATTTTTAGAAAATTGTAATTTACTTGCAAGAATTTAGAAACGTAAGGTTCTCCAATATAAAAGTACATGATAGTTGAACTTAGTGTCAGCTAATTTATGCCTATAAATACATTGTGGCTTAACCCAGCAGGTAGCTAAACCCCACACAGCCACTCACTCACTCCTCCCCTTTCCCCCAGTGGGATGGGGGAGAGAATTGGGAAAAAAAACGTGAAATTCATGGGTTGAAATAAAAACAGTTTAGTAAGACAGAAACAGAAGGGAAAATAATAATAATAATAATAATAATAATAATAACAACAACAACAACAACAACAACGATGATGATAAGAGAATTAGAATACATAAAGCAAGTGATGCATAATGCAATTGCTCACCACATGCCGACCAATGCCCAGCCAGTTCCCAAGCAGCAGCCCTCGGCCAGCTTTCCCCCTAGTTTATATACTGAACATGATGTCATAGGGTACGGAATATCCCTTTGGTCAGTTTAGGTCAACTGTCCTGGCTGTGCCTCCTCCCACCTTCTTGTACCCTCCAGCCTACCCACTGATGGGGTGGTGTGAGAAGCTGAAAAGTCCTTGACTAAGTGTAAACACTGCTTAGCAACAACTAAAACATCAGTGCGCTATCAACGTTATTCTCATCCTAAATCCAAAACACAGCACTGTACCAGCTACTAGAATGAAAATTAACTCTATCTGAGTTGAAACCAGGACAAAGTATTTAAAACTGAAAAATAAAAATAAAACCAAACTTTTTTTAAATAACTGAAATGAAGCTTTATGATGGATTATTTCTTGTTTTTTCCCAAAGCACCTGAGATACATGTATTTTAATCTCAATTTAGCAGAGAGGCAATAAGCACTTTGTTGTTGTGAGTCTCCTGCAGTTGAGAATGATAATACTGTTAGGGAGGTAACTGAGAGATGCTGAGTAGCTCAGCAGATGGTGTATTTAGACATGGTAAGTCTCTTCTATCACACAATTCACTTAATGTAATAAAAAATATCACTAAATGATTCTTCTGAACAATAACATCTATGAAGACACTGAAAGTGGGAACAAATTGTCATTTCCTGCTGTTCATTCAGGCACATCCTTCACCCTGCACAACTTTGATTTCTAATTATAGTTAATCATTGAGGTAATGTCTGCACTCGCAATCTGAACACAACAACCAGCATAATCAGCTAGGCCCTAAACACTAAGCTCTTTGGTTGGTCTCAGTACCCAATACCCGCAACGTTTCTTCAATGGTCCCTGTGTCATGTTACCTGAGAATGGATTAAGGTTCTCCAGAGACATCTCCCAAGGTGATGATATGGTCACTCACAAGAACCAAATCCCACAGTGCTCCAGCAGCGTGGTCAGCGCTAAACAGCTTTTGTCTGATGAAGACCTTGATCTTGTATTAATCCCAAACCCATTTGGTAATCCTCCCTAAGGTCTGGCTAGTCTTCTAGATGTGAAGGGTTTCCTTTCCATTGAACTGTCATCAACATTGACCTGCAAAACTGTCTTGTGAAATTAAGCACCATCTTAAATCCCTCTCACAGCTGAAGACCCAGCTGCTGTAAAGAAAGTTTCCTTTTATTATGTTTGATACATCTCAGATTGTTATGTATGCATACCACCTTCCAAAACTGGAAACTGCTAAGCCATATTCACTTGAGGACCTCTTTGAATGTTTCTAAGATGGAGAGGAGAGTTCTGCATTTTGAGATGCTACAGTTGTCAGATATCGGACTGAGTTGTGTTTGTAGCTTTGATTTGTTTATCAGTCTTTTGATGTCAGGTGATCTTTCAGGAGGGCAAGACATGAAAAAAATTTTAGATTTCCATTATATGTGTGTACATATATATAGTATTTACAGTCACTATAAGTAGAGAAATAACAAGATTTGTTTCAGATATTCTAAGAAAAAAAAAATCAAGTGTGTGAAATAAAGAAAGAAGCAAGCATAAGCTACTGATATTCCCCTCATTCTATCTTTCCCCATGTCAACAGTTGAGTGTATGTCTAGAATAAAGTATGCAGGGCCTCACAGTGTTAGAAAAAATCTTGACACATTGGAGGAAATTCAAGGAAAAGCAACATAAATTATTAAGAGGCTGAAAGGATTGACTTACGGTGAAAGATTAAAAGAAATAAATATGTATAACTTGCTAAGCAATGACTGGGGGGGAAGGGGGAAGGGACATGTTAACTGTCTACATCAAATATATGTAGAGGCTATAAACATCAAGGATAGAGAGGAATTATTTAAGGCGGCCTTAGTGTATAACCAAGATCAAATAAGATGCAGTGTAAATTAACGTTGGTAAAATTAAACCAGAAATGAAAAAACATCCTAAATTGCACATTCTTTTCAAATGTAGAAGTGTCTTTTAAGGGAGACATGATTCTTCAGAGTTGTTAGCAGCCTTCTTATTTGGCCAGGATGTGGGAAAGGTGCATTCAGTTCTCTCCAGTGTAAGAAATAGGAATTCAAGTTTTCCAAAGTCTCAGTGAGTTTTCACACTGGTGGAACTTTTTTTATATTGGTCTCTGTCTACCTTTTTGTTCTCGCATGAGTTTCAAATAGTCTTTTGATTCAGAATGAACATAAATATCGAAACCTCTTTAGGGAAAGGGTGGTGGTGGGGTTTTTTTGGTTTGATTTAGGTGGGTTTTTTACAAAATTGAGTTGTTTTCTGTCTTGGCCTGCACTGGATAATTTACCGTAGGAAATTATCTTGCACTGACAAGGAAAGGGATGAGATGATCTAATAGGCTTATTTCATCTGTAATACCTATATTTATGTGACAATTTTTTTCAGGAAAACTAAGATTTCACACTGAGACAGTGGTCAAAAAACTCACAAAATCAAGCACAGAATGCCAAAATAGCCTGACAACACCAGACTTTCAAGCACTTTTTTCCCCCTATGTCCTTTACTCTTCCTTGGAGAAGCCTCTAACTCCTTTAAACTGCTGGATTGTTTGTAATTCACAACAGCTTGTGCCATTCAGTTGGCTTTTTTTAGCTAGAAGTGAGATCTCTAAAGTTGTTCTAAATCTAGACATACTTGAGTTATTAATGTAATTTTAGATTTCCATTTGTCAATAAGGAAGAATAGATGGAGTCATACAGGTATCATGGGATCCAAACTGAAGTTGTTAGGTAACTGTAAAAAAGTTCTGGAGAAGAATGGATTGGAAGTCAGCTTTTTATTGTATAAAGGTAGGTTGCCTGCTAGCTTGGGAAACTTGAAATAACAATTTCTAGTAATAATGCATTATTCATCTTATAAATATAATTTCTTTAGACTAGGGCTTTTAGGAATTGCTGATGGAGGGTTTACTTTCAAGTAGTATTAATTGCCTCTATTATTTTTGCTTACTAAAGTGAATTACTGGAAAATAATAGGTATAACATGTCCAGGACTCTAATTGAAAACATTTAATGGAGTTCTTTCCTGTGTTCTTTTTCCAGGAGTTAGTACCAAGTTTATGATCATTCCATTCCTTCACCCCAAACCTCAAAGGCAAACGGAAGGAGTGTCAATCTGAACCTATAAGCATATACCACAGTTTTGCCAGAACGAATTTGAGATGAAACTGCTAAGGTAGTGGACATCTATGTAACTGTAAAGCAAAAGAAAAGTTGTTATTCAGCTGATATTCCAAATACATGGAAGAGTTCTGAATGTTCATTGCAACTCTGAAGTATTGGTTGTTGTGGCTTAATCCAGTAAACCCCAAACATATATGAAACTCTGCTGGTGTAATGTGTAACAGACAACCCAGCACTTACTAGCTGGTTATCCTTAGCATAGACAAGTGGTAGTCCAGGCCATATGTCAGATCAATCAGCTGTTGGAAGGTACTTCAAGCTATTCTAATGTTGGAAGGAAACTTGAATCTTCTAAGAATATCCAGTTTTGCACGGCAGAGCATTGTGGTTTAACCATAGCTCTTTAACCAGCTCATTCACTCCCCTCCAGTGGGATGGGGGAGAGGATTGGAAAGGTAAAAGTGGAAAAACTTGTGCATTGAGTTAAACACAGTTTAATAGGGAAGGCAAAAACTGCTCATGCAAGTAAAGCAAAATAAGGAATCCATTCACTAGTTTCCATTGGCAGACAGATGTTTAGCTATCTCTTAGAAAGCAGGGCTTCATCACACATAACACTTGCTTGGGAAGGCAGACACAACAACTCCAAATGTCTCCCCCTTTCTCCCTCTTTCCTTGAGCTTTTATTCCTGAGCATGATATCATATGGTATGGAATATACCTTTCATCAGTTGAGGTCAGCTGTGTCCCCTCTCATCTTCTTGTGCACACCCAGCCTACTCACTGGCAGGGCAGTATGCACAGCAGAAAAAGCCTTGACTGTGTGTAATCACCACTCAGCAACAGCTAAAACATCAGTGTGTTATCAACAGTGTTTTCAGCACAAAACCAAAACATATCACCGTGACAGCTACTGTGAAGAAAACTAACTCTATCCTACCCAAAACCAGTACAAAGAGGAAGGGAGGAACACAGCTCTGACTTACTATAGTGAAAAACTTTTTTGCCATGAGGATAGTCAAGATTTGGAACAAGTTGCTCAGAGACATTTTCAAGATCTGACTAGAGAAAGCTCTGAGCAACTTGGTCTGATCTTACAGCAGACCCTACTTTGAGCAGGAGGTTGGGCTAGAGACCTCCTGTGGTCCTTTCCAGGCTGATTTATCCTATGGTTTTGTAGGGGTGGCTGAATCTCTCAGACTAATAGAGATGAGTCTGCTCCAGCTCCGTGTCCCCACATTCAGCCACTAGTAAGGCTAAACATGTACTCCCAATAGGCACACAGAGGTAAACAACACACGTATAGAGATACACACGGCCAGTCACACTGATCCACACAGTTAGAAACACAAACAACTTTAATGCAAACACAAAAAGTGCCAACAGCCTCATGCTATTCTCTTCTCTGGATGATCCAGATAAAAGTCCATTAGTGGAAAACATATTGACATATATAGACATACGTACAATGTGGAACACTCCAGAAGGTGGCTTTGGAGACTGTTTTGTGAGTGGGTAGCCTGAAAACTTTAACATTTCCCTAGTGATATTTTGCATCTAAACTACAACTTCATCAAAATGCAATAGGAAACTGTGTGAATTTTGGATCCAAAGATCTGAATTAGTGAGCTGGAATTTGCTGATCATATAAAGAAGCAGAATTTTAGCACTAAACTTTCTAGGAGAAAGAAAAAAGATAAAAAGGAAAAAAAAAATCCTCTTACCCTGAATATTAGCTTAGTAATCCTGAAGCCAGAAGAAGTGAAAGATAGTACAGGTTCCAGGTGGTTATATCCTTTATACTTTGCTTCACTTTTAACACTTGAACCTGAATGGTGTTGAACTCTTTCTCTTACCCTAAAATGCCTCCAGTAGACATCCAGATTTCTTTGTAGTCATTGCTTCAAGAGTAACTCTGATGATTTTTATTTCATTTTCAGAACAAATTTGTGTATATTCCAGGTAGTTAACTGTATAAAGATATTCAATTCATGAAGATATTTTCCTTTAAACTATATCAAAATGCATCTTTACATAATTGCTTTACATTTAAAAGACTGGTGAGTAGGTTCCGTATTCCTTTACATATGAATCAATTTGCTAATTATTGCAGTCTTCTCACAAGTCTCACAATAGTTGGTAATGACTTTAAAGATATTATTCTGGAGGCAAACAACTATACGACATAGCCTTCTATATTTTACATGAGTGAATTTTGTAGCCTTAATTTTGTAGTTAGCACAAAAGCGTCATTAGTAGGTGACTTACAAAGGGTTTGGAAAGAACATATCTATGTATGTGTGAAACTATCAATGTTTATCTGTGTGTGTTTACATGTTAAAATCAAGGTTGTATTGATATATATAGGTTATAACATGCATATATACAGACATAACTTGTACATACATATTTAACATGTTATAACAATATGTATCTGTGTTTTAAAAAGTTAAAATTAATTCAGGAGTTTTGAATCTTTTAATTTTCTCTACCATGACTGGTATATGCTTTCCTAAAATAGTACATTATCTTACACTTATACAGTACTTTTCATCCTTAAAAATCAAGAGGCCTATTTCTCCATTTCACAGAAGCCATTTTATATTTCATGGCAATATAATGGACCATTTGGTGGACACAACTTCACTTTATTGTCATTTTCAGACCCCTTTAAACTGCCACAGATGTATAATCTGGCCTTTGTGTGACCAGAAATCAGAGCCAGGATTGTCATTACAAGAATCACTCTGCTGATCACTGGTTGGGACTCAGCAATGTCGTATGACTCTTAGGACAGCAAGGGAAGTGATATTAGATATGAAAGGTAAAGAGACGTCTTTACAAAAAGTAATTTCCATTATCAGGATTGACTGGCAAGCCCATTCCTTTTTTAAAAAAAAGGTTGTATTTACTTTTATTAAGGATTATTAAATCACTCGGCAATAAAATTGGAAGGTTTCAGTGAAGGAAAATGCATATGTTGTAGTCACTAAGGAACATGTCATGACTGTGAAAGCTTTCAGTCTAAAATGACACATAAGCTAAGGCTGAAGGAATTCTATCTTCTTGCCAAGTGGCTACTGAGTGGGCCACTAGAACAGGATCCTCAGTAAGTTACTGACTGTTACGGTCACTAATGCAACAGGATGCTCTAAATCCATATGGTTCTCAGACACAGCTGAGAAACTGCTAATCTGCCACCTGTTCATAACACCATTGATCAGGCTGAACTGAAGGTAGCAATCGTTCTAAAGCACTGACTAAAGCAGCAGAGGTCAAAAGAGATATTTCCTTTCAGAAAGAGGTTGGTCAGGGCTAACATGGGTTCTCTACCTTCTTTACAGAGCCACCTGGCCAAAAAAAGACATTTCACCCATCACACCTTCAATGGCATTCCCTGCAGCAGGGTCACTGGAAGTCCATGCTTTCAGAAAGCCAAGACCACCTCCCAGAGATAAAATATCCCAATACTCTTCTCAGGGTCATGAACTACAGCGAAAGACACAGCCCTAGGAGGACAAAGCAGTTACCATAACTGCTTGACCAAAAAACCTGTTTGAATAGACCTACAGATTTTGACACCTCCCGATAGCAGGGCACCCTTATATTCACAGAGAACATTGCATATGTTTCGTGTTATCTTAAGTGAATTTTTATGTATGGTAAATAAAGTCATGACCTGCTTTTTAATCCTTCATGAATTTTCTGTATCATTCTCAGTCAGAAACCCAGGCCAAAAGGAATACAGTACCAATAAAATAATCAGCTCCAAAGTTTATGAGATGTATGATTTCCTCCCCTCCTTCTAAGGATGTGACCTCCCTACCTTTAATCATCTTTCTTACAAGTTCTCTTCCATGAATGATAGACTGTTGTTAACATTAAAAACCACAGATGATTAAATCTCAGCAGGAGTGACAACCAGGTTTTAAATCTCAGGGACTCTAGAATAAGCACCAAAGTCAAATAGCATTGCTTTGGACTCAGGCTGGTAAATGTGAGATCATAATATGGAGAACCAAAACATTAAACACATTGATTTTACATCTCAGTACTTCAAACTGTGCCTACTTAGTAGTCAAATGCCACCTTCTAAATCAACAATACTTTTTGCAGACTTTCTTTATAAGACTGCTGCCTTTGTACAAGTCTCATCACACCCAAGTTCACATCAACTACTGACACTGAAATGTCTACATCCTTCTGGTCTTTATAAATACATTTTTTCTTATTCTAAAATCTTAAATACATCATTATAACTCTACCGTGCTAGGAAAAACCTCTAGTAAAAGTTTGACAGCCTACTATCAGGTTTATGTTTTAGGGTGGTATTGAAGAAAACTTTTTTGATTATAGTAAAATAAATTCTCCAGACAATTTATGTTAATTTTTTTAATGGAAGGGAAGTTTGGAACAAGGTGATTATTAAAACAGGGAGCCTCATCCAGCCTCTTATTAGATTAGATAAGGAAGTAATTTTGCTTAGAGCAACAAATTTGAAATCTCTTAATTTTCTTTCCCGTTCATGTGACTCTAGCAGTTCAGATAAAACAAGCAGTTAAAGCAGATGATGAGTATCAGATCTCAAGTTAATACAAACTAAATTGAATTCTGAAGTATCTCTTCTCTTTGTAACTTTTCTGCAGGTGCCAAGGTTCATTTTGTGAATAGCTTCACTTATTTAGCAACATTGCAGAGGTCCCAGAGTAAGTTGGAGGGAAATAAACTTAAATAAACATCTTTGAGCTTGATAGATTTTCTGCTCCAAACAAACCTGAAGTACGCTTCAGATTCACATATTGTTTTTAACAAAGATTCACACTATAAATCAACATCACCATTTTCCTTTCCCAACAGCTATTTCCTATTTTCAGCCATTTGGTTAATTGGCATACATACTCCAGGAAGTCTCCCAGTAGAGAAGCCTTATTAAATCCTTGCTGTGGACAACGGAAAGGCTTTAATTGACATCCACGGGTTCTCAATCATGCCCTCTTTAAACACTGCACATCTGTGTTCAGCACAGCTTGATTTGGGATTGGGCATAGGAGTGTGTCCAAAGCTACTTTATAGGGGATTATAAGACTGGTTTTACTCTATTCTGTGAAACTCTGTAAATTCACATCTAGTGGTAATTTCAAATTAACACATGAATATCTCTTTTCTCTTCACCAAAAACACTTTGGAAAAACACTTTATTTTCCAGAGTCAAAAGACGATTTGGGATTGGGCATAGGAGTGTGTCCAAAGCTACTTTATAGGGGATTATAAGACTGGTTTTACTCTATTCTGTGAAACTCTGTAAATTCACATCTAGTGGTAATTTCAAATTAACACATGAATATCTCTTTTCTCTTCAGGGCTCACCAAAAACACTTTGGAAAGACACTTTATTTTCCAGAGTCAAAAGACTAGGAAATATGATCAAGGGACTATATTATATTTTGCTATCTTAAGGCAGAAGACATCTGAGGGAAAGGCATCAGGGAAGGAGACCAGGTCTTGAGAATATCAGGTGTGGTGAGTTGATGCTGGCCAGCAGCTAAGCCTCCACCCAGTCACTCATTTACTCCCCACACATCTCCATGGGGAAGAGATAGGAAGAGCAAAAGTAAGAAAACTGCTGGGCCAAAATAAACACAGTTTAATAAGTGAAGCAAAGCTGAGCATACAAGCAAAGCAAAGTAGTTCAGTCACTTCTTCCTATCAGTAAGCAGATGTGCAGCCATGTGCTGGAAAGCAGGACTTCAGCACATTAAATTATTCCTGGGGAAAACAAGTGCCATAACCCCAAAAGTCCTCTCTTTCTCATCCTTTCTCTCATCTTTTTTTGCTGAGTATGATATCATATGTCATGGAATATCCCACTGGCCAGTTTGGGTCAGCTGTCCCATGTGTGTCCCCTTCCAAGTTCATATACAGCCTACTCACTGAGGGGAAAAAAAGAAAACCTTGACACCGTGCAAGCACTGCTCCTCAATAGCCTAAACACTGGTGTGTTATCTACACTGCTTTGGTCACAAACTCAAGACACAGCATTATATGGGACGCCATAAAGAAAGTTAACTCCATCTCAGCCAGATCCAGCCCATTAGTTTACAAAAGAGTTAGCAAATTAAAAATGTTAGGTTTCCGCCTTGCATGCAGGAGCTTAATTATCTGTGTTGTTAAATTATTCAGGTGATCACAGGTTTTGTCAGCCAAAACTACTTCTCAAACAGTGTCTGGCTGTAGCTCACAAGTGAGCACAACCCAGGGAGTAGTCTCAGTAGGTAGTTTGGATGCAGTCAACCTGTTTTGGAGAGAAAGACTGTAGCAATCTCTGAGCCACACATGTGGCCTCAGGACCAGATAATGGACTCTAGTTCTGACCAATTTTGTAAAATAAAGTAACCTGCATTAGCCGTCCTCTGTTTTACACATATATTATCTTGTAAATATTTGTATTCATATTTTTAGAAAACATGAATCTTTTAATAATAATCAAAATAACTGAGGAGGAAGACATAAACCACTTGGACGAATATTTACTGGCACTGTACAGAAAGCAACATTTAATTACCTTTTGTCATCATTATACATGGTAATTGTGTTTGCATTAACAGTCTTGTTTGAAAAGGGCATTGTCACATATCTTTGCCCATCTTGTTTGATTAATTGCCTCACTGTCAAGATGTTAACCAAGGATTTTGGAATTCTGTTTTCCTGTCACTGATCTGATACTCCATGACTGTTTCTGTTAGTATCATTTTTTTTCCTATAGTGTTTCAGTGATCTTACTAAGGAATTTAGTAAATATCTTTAAAGCATCTGATGTTACATCATTAGTAAGATCCTCGCATTTTTAGATGTAAGGCAAGCTACATCTCTTTTTATATCAGCTGATACAGCTGGGAAAAAACAGATTAGCATTTGGAGACATGATAAGTATGACCTATAACTCCCTGTCTTAAAGAATACTTTTCTCTCTTAAATTTAGTTGATCTCTTCCTATTGTTATCTTTTCCTATTCTTTACCAGGTGGGAAACAAGGCAATTATCCTAGGTTATCACAGAATCATAGAATGGTTTGGTTGGAAGGGACCTTAAAGACCATCTAGTTCCAACTCCCCTGCCATGGGCAGGGACTCCTTTCACTAGACCAGGTTGCTCAAAGCTCCATCACAAACTGGTCTTGAACACTTCCAGGGATGGGGCCTCCACAGCTTCTCTGGGCAACCTGTTCCAGTGTCTCACCACTCTCACCAGGAAGAATTTCTTCCTAATATCTATCTAAATCTTCCCTCTTCCACTTTAAAACCATTGCCCCTACCCTCCTACCACTCGAGGCCCTTGTAAAAAATCCCTCCCAAGCTTTTTTGTAGATCCCTTTAGGTACTGGAAGGCTGCTCTAAGGTCTTTCTGGAGCCTTCTTTTCTCCAGGCTCAACATCCCTCTTCCACTTTAAAACCATTGCCCCTACCCTCCTACCACTCGAGGCCCTTGTAAAAAATCCCTCCCAAGCTTTTTTGTAGATCCCTTTAGGTACTGGAAGGCTGCTCTAAGGTCTTTCTGGAGCCTTCTTTTCTCCAGGCTCAACATCCCCAACTCTCAGCCTGTCCTCATAGGAGAGATGCTCCAGCCCTCGGATCATCTTCATGGCCCTTCTCTGGACTCACTCCAACTGGTCCATGTCCTTCTTGTGTTGGGGTCGCCAGAGCTGAAGGCAGTACTGCGG
>NW_009621417.1:0-818 GCF_000690535.1 Cariama cristata | reverse complement strand
AGGGAGAGAATCCCCCCCCCTTGACCTGCTGGTCACGCTGATTTTGATGCAGCCCAGGGTATGGTTGACTCTCTGGGCTGCAAATGCACATTGCTGGGTCATGTTGAATTTCTCATGAACCAACACCCCCACGTTCTTCTCCTCAGGGCTACTCTCAATCCATTCTCCACCCAGCCTGTATTTGTGCTTGGGATTGCCCCAACCCGATGCAGGACCTTGCACTTGGCCTTGTTGAACTTCATGAGTTTCGCATGGGCCCAGCTTTCAAGCCTGTCAGGGTCCCTCTGGATGACATGCCTTCCCTCCAGTGTGCCAACATTATCACACAGTTTGATGTCATCAGAAAATTTGCTGAGAGTGCACTTGATCCCACTGTCCATGTGGCCAACAAAGATGTTAAACAGCGCCAGTCCTAATACCAACTGTCACAGTCCACTCGGTAATGGACTCGTAATGGTTCGTTAAACTCCAGTCTTGAAGTGCAAAAAACAAAGGCGAAAACACCAAACGGGGTTTCAATCAATCAGTGTAACTTTATTATGTTACCAGCAAAGTGGCGTGCAATAGGTAAAAAGAGTGAAGAGGGAAAGAAAAGGTAAAGTAAAAGGAGAGAGGGAGAGAATTATAGCTACCACCATGGGTCCAAGACGTCCCTATGGTCCCAGATCCAGCGGCATCCAGTCGGTCCTTCCGATCGTCGTGATCTCCAGTGGGGAATGCTTCCCAACTTTGGTTGCTAAGGAGCATCTTTTATGCTGAGCAACACACCTTGCCCTCTCCTCTGTCCTGTGGACCACTGCCAACCTTCGCCTTCCCTC
>NW_009621416.1:136115-145102 GCF_000690535.1 Cariama cristata | reverse complement strand
CTAGTGTGTACTAGCCAAGTCCTCCATTTCACAACTAAGTGAACCTTTCTTTCACCAAAAGAGTAATTCTTCTTCTTTTTTCCCCCCTCTGGTCTAGTTGGGTCTTAATTTCATCCTGACTTAATCTTAAAAGATGACACCAATAGTCAGTGCCTCTATATTACGTGGAGAACATGGTTCTTCCAGTGTGTGATCAGTACACAGCAATGGGATCACTGGCTTTTAGAACATAGTTGGGGAATGCCTAATGGTAGACCTTGAATAAGTTTGAGCATGGCCTAAGTGACAGACTGCTTATGATGGCCAAGGTGGAAGGGGCTGTGAACACCTGAAAAATCTTTGTCTTTTAGGGAACTTTATTGGCACAAATGCAAGCAAATAATGCATTTTGAGAATCACATTTTTGGACTTAGATGCCCAAGTTCCACTGAAGTCACCCTTTGGATATTTAAGTAATTTGGGAGGGTTTGGGATGAATAGTCGTCTTATTTGTACAACTGAAGAGCTAGTGTTGCCTAACACTATGAAGATTATCGTGTAAAAATGTATGAGCAATAAAGCTCACTTTCACTGTGCTTGTTTCCACCTCTTCCACTGCAGTGATATTTTTCTTGATTCTTATCCTTCACTTATGTCATTACTACATAAAATTGTATGTTATACTACCATCATTTGAATCTGTTCATAATTAAGGACTTTAAAGCAGCAGATGAAAGTGGGAGAGAGATGTCATCTTTTTAGGAAATTAAAGAATTTACTTCATTTGTAAATGGTCATGGTGCTTATAGAAGTAACCCTTGCATTAAAGTATTAACATTACAAGCAAGAGCAGGTTACAGTGCCCTGGAAGTGAACTTGGATTGCAGTAGGGTCATGTCTGAATGAGAGTTAGTTTTGGCCAAAATTGTGCCATCAGAGGATTACATATTCCTCTCAAAAGGCCAATCCAGACAAAGATTAAATACACACACTGAAATGATGGTATAGTTTGTATTGTTCAGGAGTTTGAGGGTTTTGGAAAAGATACAACCATTTACATTATTCAATCTACATTTTATTTGATAGTCTAATTATCAGGAGTAGTTACAAGAGAAACAGGGCTGATGGGCAGTTGCTTGATGAGCAGTAGGCTTCAGACTGCATGTTTTAAGTGGGCATAGTTTGGAAATACTGATACTTCTTCTGGCTGAAGCCTATAATAATGAAGCGTACAGGGTACTGCTTTAGTTATCTCATTATCTTACAACCCCAAGCAACTTTTTGACATATCATATTGATTAAAGCAAGAGAAAGCTGGGCATTTCAGCATAATTTATGCAAACAAACCAATAATTAGAACAGCTAATTAGCTATTGGTATCTGATTTTATAATAAACTAGGAACTAAGATAACAGAAACAATACACACAAGTCTTGTTTGGTAATAAGGAGTTTGGTTTCTCTAGCCTAGCAGTGATCATTAATTTTGCTGTGTTTTGATTTAGTGTTTGTGTTAATATATTCCAGTATGTCTGAGGATATGAAAGTAACACCTGGCGTGCTCTGTGCAAATGTTTCTCTGCTTCAGGAGAAAAGCCAAAGGGGACATGCAGCTAAACCTAAAGCATCATTATAAACAGTCTGCTGGGGATAAATACCCATAATTTCTAAGACTAAAAAAAAGCAAATGGAAATATGTGGGTCTGTTTATATATTTGTATATATGTAAAGAGAGTGCAGGGGGTACTGCAGAAAGACCATTTATGCTGAGAAGTTTGTTTGGTGTCTATTTGAACAGAACAAGGGGTTCTACAAGCCTGGTTTTGTTTACATCTATGTTCACTCTATGTTTGCAATTTGTTAGCGGAGGCAGTAAGCCCAATTAAAAGAAAAACCCTCTGTGCTCAGAGTTTTAGTTTTGCTAATATCCCAAGACTGTCGAAGGTAGATATTCCATGTAGATTTGAGCATGCCAGCACTGAACTTTGCTAGGCTAGAATGAAAATAAATACACTTCACTGCCTTTTATTTCCTCAGGTTCAAAACAGTCTCTTCTCTCCCTATGAACAATGCTTGTCTCCTTATGCAGAACTGAGATTTGATAACTCACATAGTTAGCTTATTACACACACAAAATAAAGCCTCCAAGTACAACAGGCAGGGGCACTGACCCTGAGACGCAAAACCAGAATGTAGTTCACACCAAATCAAGCTGCTGTATTGCTAGAGAAATGTGGCATAAACTCAGTCAATTTTTGCAAAGATAGAAGTATCTACTTTTTAATTTCAGTACATAAGTACATCAATGTCCTTTGAAGATAGCTTTTATTCTATTATGCCTTTTCAAGAAAGGTTGGTAGCTGGATCAGACCCTTTATCAGATGGCATTTCCCACTGGTGTAATACCTACAGATGAAAACAAAATTAATCTGGCTCTATCGTTCACTTTATTAAACTCATTTTTAAAAGGGGAAACTGGAGCTTACCTTTATGTGACAGAAGACCAGAAACATTTGTTCAGACCTCCCATATATCTTACACTTAATAGGTAAATGCATCTTCTTTCTTGTGTCCACTCACCCCATGTGCATATGCTTCCCACTCTTTTGTATTATGCACCCTTACAAGCACTTCTGGCATTATTAGCACATGGAAACTGGAGCTTACTACATCTAGTGTATCTATAGATTAGCATAGCACCTCTGGCTCAACAAGTTGTGGTGGAGCTTCAGCAGAAATTTTGTAGCCTGTGAAGTGAGTGTAGTGGTCAGAGGAGCTGAAGCGTTAGCTACATCAGCTAATTTACACACTGCCAAATGCAGTTTTGGAGCTGTACTGGAAGAAAATGAAGTCCTACTCTCTAACAAGCCTTCCTGAAGGCAGTATGAGAAAATGATTACATGCACCATAAGCCCATGAAATCTCAAATCTCAGCTTTGGGTTGTTCAGACCTGGGATTTTGACTCATGACCACTTCTATATAAAACCTGAAAATCTAAGAAAAGTTTGGCCTATAGCAGGAATACCTTCTACTTCTTGAATGGCAGCTTTTTGAAATGGATTCAAGCATGCTCCTGTCTTATATTTTGGTCCCATAACCCAGACTATTGGAAAGAGACTCCCCCCCCCCTGCCCCCAGCCCTGTATGTGTATGTGTATATGTTTTTATATATATATATATATACACATATAAGGCAAAGCTAGTCAAAAGAGAAAGAATGTGAGAATGACTACAAAAAATAAAGTTAAATGTCTGTCTTGCCCAGTTACCATGTCACCAGCAATGGCCAATGGCTGATGGCCAACAGAGATGAAAATGTTAGACAAAGGTGAGTATATAGTGATACTTCCCTAGTATATTTTTCTATTCTCCCGCAATCTGTAGGTCAGGGCAATCCTGAAGCAAAGGAGATTTTTTCCTTTTTGATGGGCCTTGATGTTGCCTACTAAGCACTTTTCTAAAAACTTTGTTAAGCCCAGAAACCTCTGTCACCTACAACAGTCTACGACTCTGCATTCCATAGCTTAACTATGTGATTTAAGAAGGATCTGATCTCACTGTGCTCATGCAATATCAAGTCACTTTGCATATACTGAAAGTTAGACTCTCGATCTCCTGCAGATGTAAGGAGTGAAAACACCCCCATTCATTCTTAAGACACCCTGGCTAGGGGACTGGGTTGGTGAAGACCTCATAGCCATCATTGTTGCTGCAAAAGGCTTTTTGAGAAATGAAACTCCTAGCAGGTAAAAGAAGGGAACCTTATGGGGGTACTCAGCTGGTTACCAGCCAGGTTACAATGGGAGATGGATAAATGTGCTCCAAATTCATATGATGCAAAAGCAGAAAGGTCACTTTGGGCATCTCTCTTACTCTGTACCTGCTACCTGGGTAGGAATTCATAAGGTTCAGAGGGGAGGGGCACATGAAAGCTTATTCGAAGTCCCCTGCTCACACCTGTTTGAGTTCAAGTGGCTTTGGTGGAGGCAGGTGGAAGGCAATAAGGGAGAGGCAGCTGCTCCTGTACAGTCTCCCAGTGTTAGTCAGCACCACAGGAACATGCCTGGGGAGAGTGTCATAACTACAGAGGCAACTAACTCATTTCCCCAAAGCCATTTCCAGCCCACACAGCCCCTGCAGAGGCTGGGATGGGAAATGCTGCATAACCCCCAAGGAAATGTAGTAGTGGCATTTGGAAAGATTGTGGTTAATTTCCACAGTCACAACTTCCAATGTTTGAATTTCAGCTGCTGGGTCAGTGCCCAAGTTTTTCTACAGGACGCACCCAGGCTCATCTCAATTTTGGGGTTCAATAGATGTCCCATACAGGCTTATAAAATGATGGACCACATTTTGTATTGTCTATATCTGTGTGCATGAGACATTACATTTTGGACTGCATTTGGTGCCCTGGGACTAAAGGGAAGGATGGGAGAAGAGAGATATGACAGACTCGCTCCGGCTCTGTAGCTCCATGCACCTTTGCACCACTGATCATTGCCTGGATCACTCAGTGGCATCTCACCAAACACCCAGCAACCCACAAACTTGTAAGAACTGTAATATACCAACCTTACTCTGGGGAAGTACAGGTCCATCATCATAACTATGAGTTGTGTGGTCCATGTGCGCTCAGTTCTGTCATCAGTTGTTGGATACCTAACTGCTATGAATGTATCACTTTTTTTTTTGAGTAGGGGTTGGCGGGAAGACTTCCCATGAATGCTTGTGGAGGAGGACTACAAAGAAGGTATTCAGTGTGACTGGATATATTTTCAATCCACTAAAATGTCTGTGCACTTTTATATCTTGCAGTATTTGTTCAACGTTGGCAACAGCCAATCAAACCACAAATTTGAGTTTATTTTTTAAAATGCAACCAAAGCCATAAAGCCAAACAAGGCAGAATTACAAGGAAACCAACCAGTTTCTCTCATCTGCAAAGGACCTTTGCAGCAAGCTGTTTTGCAGTACCTACTCTTCCTCATAACTGTATCCTTTTTCTCCAGGGGATCATTTTAAGCTTTAGAAACTGCAGAAGCCATCCTAAAGCCATTTTTCCTGAAGGGAGTACTTAAACAGAAAAGAACCCTCTTCTCTTGATTTAGAGTGTGTAAAATGCTATCCTGATCCTACCAGGTTGAAAGCTGCAGTCCTCATTCTTTCCCAAAACTGTTGCATCTGCAAAGAGACCGACTGAATGCAGAAAGGCAGTGCATGAGCTTAGCAGCATGCCCATGTGTTTTATATTATAAGGAGGGGCCTAAGAAGCCATTTTCCTTGCACTTTCCAGAGAAAGCTCGCTTTTAGTAAAGAGGGCTTAATCTGTTGGGATGAAAATTACAACCAACTGAAAATCCACTCAGAATCTTGAGACAATCCCAAATCAAGTATTTTCACACAGTGAATTTTTAATTTACTTTAAAAGATTATTTTTTTTCCCCATGTATAATGCCCTGCCCTGTCTCCTGATCCCTTCCAATAAAAAAATTCAGGATTGCCAGCATACCACAAGTGAGCCTGTGCTTCAAATATTTCCTGCCTGGTGGGAAGTAGTAAATATGATGAGAGAGAAAAATTGTTCCTGGGAGATTTTCAACCTAATTTTGTAGACTTAAGATATCTGATTGTCCTGGGAACTCTGCGCTTGCAGCTCCCATTAATTTCAGTAGCAGGTGTCTAAATATTTCTCATGCCTAGAGGTTCACATATTTGTAGGAGGATGTAGATAAGGTTTGGATAAGCATATAGCAATTCTCAGGTTAAACAAAGCAGAACTCCTTGCCTCTTGCTGTTACCCTATTGCTACTTATTGTCGGATATTAAATATGCATGTGACGAGGACATGCCAAGCTAATCGGAGAGAGAACCAGAGGATGGTTTCCATTTCCAAAAAGCACAATACCCTCTGTATAGGATGTGGGGTGCAATTTGAAAATTCTCTTTAGTGGATGCACTGAAATTTCTTCACTCAGCTTCTTAAATTTTGGGAGGAAAGAAAAAGGGAACGAAGGTCATTGACCTCATCATCTGTTTTCGGAGAGTTGTTCTCTTAATCTAAGCCATTTTTCTCCTTCCCTCACCAATTTTTGGTCCCTGTAGGGAGGGGTATGCCCTATCCCAGCATAAACTTGCTGTGATTCAGAAGAAAGGAAGCCCACAAGTCTCAAAAAGTACGTGACTCACACTTCCAAGACGACATCTTGCTACTAAAGTAGCGCTATGATTTTAAAACAACTATGGTGAGTAGGATGGTGGCACAAGTTTTCTCTGAAAGTTCAATTGCTGCTTTGCTAGTGACACACAAAAAAAAAAAAAAAAAAAAAAAAAAAAGAAAAAAATTTGCTTAGTTTGCATCTAGTGGCTTCCACTGGGCAAATAGTTGTGAAGTGACAAATCAGCCTTAGTTCCTTAGCCCTGCTGCAAGGAGATGCACATATGTGTCATTTCCCCAGTGCCCTCGAGGTCAGGGAGATCTGTTCCCATAGCTGACTGCAGCCTCACTCAGAGTCACGGCCCATGGATTGCACTCCCAAGTCAGTGAGATGGTGTTTAGCTGCAGCCGCAGCACAGCAGATGTTCAATCTGAGATGACTATATTTAATTTAAGGAGTTGTTAATGATGGTCTGTCCAAGTGGGATGGTGAGGTCTTTTTTTGCCTTCTCTCCAGCAGTGAAGAACACGTGATGCTCACGTCCAGCTCCTCTATGACTTGTTCGGTTGCAGCCTTTGGCATGCCAGGACTAAAGGCCATGTCCTTAACATTTCTGACAGCAAAACATTACAGCTTCTTTCCTACAGAGGATTAAATTGCAGCTTCAAAATCTGATTCGTAAAGTGAGCATTACAGCCCTGCCTACATACCCAGATTAATCCAAGGTGACCCTGGTCATGTTGCAGCCATTTTTTTCTGACATGTTAAATGATCTGAGAAGGATTTTTTTTAATTGAGTTCGGTTCCCTTCTATTTATTTAGTTGTTTTCCTTATATCACTTAAGAAAGTTTTAAGAAGGGCTATCATGAAAATACACTTCCTAACAATACTGGATATGGTAAGGGAGTAAGGGGAAGTAGTGTAAGAAGATGGTTTTGATAGATGCAAAAGCTAATATTTCTATGTTTTTGTATTAAAAACAAAACAAAAATAATCCCTTGCAGCTTGCCTGAGAGTTGGATATGTAAGGGCCATATTTTCTCTTTTTGTTTTGATTCTTTTTTTTTTCCCTGGTGATTTTCTTTATTTTAAAAATTCTTAAATGTGTTCATACATATTAATGATATATTAGTGCATAACCAGTTAGGACAATTGGAATGATAAAACAGGATAACACTAATGAGATAAAATGCTTCAAAAAAAGACACTATTTTAATATTTGTGGTTTTGATCTGAATCTAGGATAGTGTCTCTCTCGATTCCTTTTTTTATGTATTCATTGCCTGACTTGCCTTCCCACTTCATTAAGACATTCTTTAATTTGCATTAGGTAACTAGAATCAGGCATTAAGGATCATCTAATAAAGGTACCTTAAGAGTCGGGCAGTTCGTGTTCTTGGCCATAAGTCTCACATTGCCAATTTTCTCTGAAGTCTTTGACATAACTGTGAGATATTACTTAGTTTAAAATAAATAGAAAATCATAACATGGGCAATGCTTCTGTGACTCTGAAAGACACGGAAGAGATTTTTGTGTTTTTCTGATATAAAAATGTTCTTCTGATTTATTAGATTTTCTTGCCCTTTAACTTCGATACATCTTGAATGTCAAACTTGATTTTTTCGTGTTTTAGTCATGTGCATTAATTTAGTGAGCTCAAATAATTTTCCTGCCTTTCTGGTTAAATTATCCCTTTTTAAAAGGTGTCCTTTAGACAAATAGCAGTCTCTGTTAACAAGAACCAAAATTTTACAGACAGATTAGTATGTTTTTTCTCAGAAATTTGATTGCCATGCTCCTGACTTCTTTTGAATTGGATTTTTACAGTTTTTGAAGAGGAAGTGTAGATGCTGATAGTATATATGACCTTGTTTTTTTTGTAATGTTCTTGTGATTAGTGGATGGACTACAAGTTGAAATCAATTGTTCCTACAGCAGGTTTTGAGCTCTAGTGTTTTTACCCAGTGGCTAGATCTGTTGCAGATATTCTGTTCTACATTTCAGAGCAAAAACCATCATAATTCCCCTCTGTGAAGGATTACTGAGAGCAAGTGAGCTTTCAAATACCAAGTTTGTGGTTTTGATATAAGACGCAAAATGGCTAAGGGATATAAAATTAAGAGTAAGTGAGAAAATAATGTTTTAATTAGCCTGAAATGTTATTCTATTTCATTTTATTTTGCTGAAAATAGGTAATAGTGATGGCTGTGACGTTAAGAATAATAGCAAGAATCTAGTGATCTGGAGTCCCCTTTGAAGAAGGATCACCGGATGATGCTGAACCCTCTGACTTTGCCGGCTGGACTTCTGCAGTTATTCGTCTACATTAACACTAGATCAAAAATCACAGTGATATAAAATGTTGGATTGAGAAAGGCAAATGAGAAAGGCTGAGGGTAGGGCAAGAACAGTTTGTTTTTATAGGGCAGATAAAGGAAACCTTTATTTCTAAATTGAGTTATATTTTTTCAGCTATTTCTGCCTATAAAAGTTTTAGATCCTTGCCTCATGCCCTTGTCCTACCCCATAAACTCCATCTTTCACAAGACAATATCTTCCACAATGCACATAGCTCATCTTTTTGAGCCAATATTGGTGTTAGGTTCACATGGCTACTCTATGTTTCTGAAAAAATAAGCCCCTTGCTTTGCAATGCATGCAGTAGTTTACTATTGTCATCAAGAACAACAAAAATATAAATCTGTGTTTGAATTAAAACCCACAAATGCTATGGTTCTTTGACAGTTGTTCGTATCTTTCTGAAGGTTGTAATTAGATTGCATTAAAAAGATTAAATATCAGTATTTTCAACGTATTTTGAAAATAATATACAACAGCCATTGATAAAGAA
>NW_009621416.1:102982-136084 GCF_000690535.1 Cariama cristata | reverse complement strand
GGAATGAATCCTGGCATTAGAACCACTGGCATTACATTCATGCTTTTGCTGTACAATGTGTTACACCTCTTGGAAATACTCAGTTCTGCCCAAGGACAGTGCAGCAAAGAATTAAAATTCAAGCACTAGAGGCAGTCTCTTTCTTTCCTTCTGAATAAATGAAGGAAAACTGAGAAGAAGGAAAAATACAGAAAACAAAGCAATGGATGATTCTGCCAGCATTCATACCAAATATTACCATGCTCTGTCAATGCACGTTTAACTAATGGTTTCCTGTTCAAAAATCGTAATGTGTATGAAAATATATGGTACAATATTCTAGTGCAGACCAGCAGTTACTATTGGCTTCACTGGGATTGCAGATCATGCGTAAGGGTGGAAGCAGGCCTAGACTCTGCATATTAGACGTGCAAATGCATATGGGGAACTTGTTACATATGGGAGCTTCTTCGCATATACACACTAAGGCAAACATAGGCTTGCTAGCTTTTAGCCTTTGCATCACATTTGCAAAATAAATGCATCTTGCTCAAGAATTTTCTAAAAAAAGAGGGGAGAAACAGTTTGTCTGCAATAAATGCAAGGCACAAGGAAGACCATGCAAGTACGTATGACCAAAGCAGAGAAAATAAATCAATAGATACAATATTCTGCAAGGAAAGCAGAGTCAGCTGAAAGGTGACGTTACACAAAGGCTAAATCATTTCTCCCCACCCATGTGTGGGGACGCCAGAGGAGGGACAGGCAGGGAAAGCCCTCAGGGCAGCTGTGCAGGAGGGAGGTGAAAACCCTCTCCCTGCCCCCCAAGTTGGGGGGAAAGCATCCCCCAAAGGTGAAGGCAGGATTGCTGGAGAGCAACCAGAAAGGCAGAGCCAGCGCGGCCGCTGCTGGGGACCCCTGTGCCTTGCCCATGCCCTGCAGCTGGGGCACCACAACTTTGACAGGGGGACCCTCTGCTCCCCTCCCTGAAAGCACCTGCATCTCCTGCAAGGCATGACCAGGCCTTGACTGTACTGTGGCAGTGGTGTTTTCCTTGAAAAACACATCTTTATTGCTTTACAAGTTCATTATAACAAGGGACTCATGTTCAGACTGAAGGACACACTTATTATCGTCCTGTGGTTTTCAATTAATAAGTTCACAGCTAACAGTTTTTAAGTACAGTGAATCATGCAAATTTCCATATCACAGCAGCTAATTTATTTGTTTGTTGGGGAATAGCAGGCACCACATGAATCTGTTTTGGAATGAATTCCAAGGCAGACAATTTTGATCTGAGCTGTGGGAGGAGGGAGCAGGAGGGACCTGCGGGGTAATGTAACGAAGCCTCTGCGCAGTGCAGGGTGTCTAATGTGTGGTATGAACGTGAAATGAGCAGCAGCACAGATCTAATAGGCAGGGGACTGATCCTGAAGCCCAGCCCTCACTAACTGGGGGATTTCTGGCCAGAACTAACATTACTGTATCTCCAGGTCAGAATGATAAAATCCAGGTGCTTTCTGTATATGATTGCCAATGACTTCATTCTGTCTTCCATGTACAGTTCCAGCTTTTGTTCCCCAGGCAGTTTTCACTGCTGGTTGCAAACACAAGGATCATTAAGTTACAAGCTAGATTTATTTACCGTTTGCAGCTAGATCTGAGAATAGTTGTCTGTTATACCAGATTTTAATTTCAAACCTGTCTGATGGGTATATAAGATGTGTTCTTACCTGTTCTTGTAACTTCACACAATTATGCTTTGGGCTTGGTTCTGCCTGTAAGGGCCATAACAGAGCTCAGAGGAAGACTCAGGCAAGAAAGGCACAGCAGAATGCTGTGCCAGAGGTTTCCAGGACACAGGAATGTTGTGACTTGAGGCATTGCTGCTGCAGAGCTCAGGCATAGGCACAACACCCACAGGTAGCTCTGCAGAAAATGCATCAGGCTGTGGCCATCATTAGATGTTTGCTGGACTCCAGTGGTGCAAAGGCCCTGCTCTGCATGGATGAATTTCACTCATCATTCATACAGATAATCTGCAGCTCACGTGGATGATCTCATATTGAAGCTGCCACTGTGGTTTTGGCCTGGTCTTTGTCAAGAAGGAAAGCTGGTAGATATTATAGTGACCTTTTCTAAATGGTCAACACCTTAGGCAAGGGGCTGGGCTACAAATCCATCCCTCTGAATTTTAGGCACCTGAGGCTTTTAAGTGGGCTGTCCTAAGCTATATCATTGGTGAAGGGAGCTTCAGGGGTTATCTGTTAACTGAGATCTGGTGCCTCGATTTCTGATTTGGCTGGAGAGGCAGACTAGGAAGACTGAGCTTCAAATGGTGAGATGTTTTGGTGAGGTGTCAAAAGCAAGGGAGGGTGGTTCTGTACCAGCAGCACCCTTCCCGCAGGTGGCAGGTCACCAACTCACCCTTCTGAGCTCTCTTCCAAGTCATCTTTCTTTTATTTTTTTTAATCAGGCTGGGATATGGGCTAAACAAGTCTGCAACCTGTGCACTTTGGCTGCTTTATGAGATGGAACTAGTCTGCCTTATTGTAGTCACCTGTGCAAATGATGATAGCCCCTAAATGCTTACACAATGAGGCTATAATTTAAACTATAATTTAGATGTAAAAGTGACAGGAGGCCTAAGCAGGCTATCCAAGGGAGAAACTGAAGGATGTTCTTGATGTTTGAAAGGAGATGAAAGAGTCATTGATATGGAGAAGCCCATTTGAGATAATGGCAGCAGAAGAGGAAATGGTTCCTACAACATGATAGATGAAAGTGGAAGAGGGAATCACTTATGTAGCTGTGAGAAGGAATTTGTCTGGTTGTGACTGAAAAAGAAAAGATGCTGGGAAGAAATAACATTGTGAAAGTAGCAAAGTGGGGAAAGTTGATGAACATTTTTTAATGGGGAAATAGACCACTGGTCAGAAATAGGCAGGAACTTAACTGGAATATGATAGCACTGAAAAATTTCCTTGTGTGTCTCTCCATGCAGGATGGATATTCACATCAAGTGCTGGGATTTAATTGAAAACATATTAAACTGAATAACTCCTCTGACTGTCCTACATGTGTATTTTTTTCATGTTTTTCATTTTGTTTAACCATCCAGAATGGGGAAGACATAGTTCCTGCAATTTAAGGAACCTGATTTGAATTTGATCATTCCTTTTACAACCCATAAAACTCATATGGCTAATAAAGAGCATTTCTGACCTTTCACATTAAGATCATGCTGACTGCTTCCCACATATTCAGCCCATCTGTCTTCTTCTAGATCTGTACTTCCCTTGAGCAGTGAAAAAAAAAAAAACCTAACAGAAATAGGTAACAAAAAATGAAACTATTTAAACTGCAGAAGACAGGAAAAATCTTAAGTAGTCTCTTTAGAAGTGGTTTACATTTTTCTGTTTGATGGAATAAAACTCAGATGTCCTAGTGTTTTCACTCAGTGAAGATGAAGGCAGAACATCATGATAGACAGAATCTAGAATATCGCAAAAGCTAACATCAAAATGTTTTTTTCACATTGAGAGCAACTACTGATCACAAACACAGAATTGCTGTAGCATCACTTGCATCAAAGTCTGTTCCTTTAAACCAGAAAGAAGCTCTTAACTGCTCCTCAACTTGGACCATGTTTTTCCAACATAATTTCATGTGTGTTTAATAAGAAATAAATAGGTAGCAGGAAAAATTTTCTGTGACTTAAGTATCCCCGTGTAGCACACTGAATTCAAATTCTGGCCACAAACATGTTTAATATGTAAATAGTTCTGTTTGCAATCAAAGCCTTCAGAAACTCAATTTCTGGAATAAAACAAATCCTACAAGTTCCAGTGCTCATGCAGACCCACTGAAGTCAATGGAGACATCTTCTTTGTCAAGGTGGACTTTGAATCTTGGTCTTAAAATAAAAAAGAATTATACACTGAACTGCTACTTAAATACCAACAGGCTCTCAGAGGAAAGGAAAGCATGAAAAAGAGGATCAAAAAGAGAGAAGGGGAATGAAACAACCAGAAGGGAGGAAGGGGGAAAAAAAGAAAGACACAGACTGGAATTGATCTAGAGGATAAATAAAGGTAAAGGGTATGCTTAATGCAGGGGAGAAGAAAAGGACAGAAAAAGAGACAGAGGAAGAATGACAGCAAGAAATAGGAAAAAATAATAGAAAAATGAAGGCTTAAAATAAGGGTGAATACTGGGAAAGTTGAAAAGATAGAAACAATGCTAAGAGGGAAAGGCAAGAAAGACTGGCACAAGGCCTCGGTGACACAGGGATGAGAGAGGTTTGAAAGAAACCTCAGCTAAACAATAGAGGGATGTGAGACAGAGGCACGAGGGGGGCAGCACAGATTAAATGAGAACCAAATGTAACCGTAACAAAGGCTCTGAGATGTAGGCAATGAAAGCATGTTAACAGGGAAATGTTTTGTGTGTGTGTTCACGTGTGTTTTCACATACTGGAAAAGATTCTGCCTATCCCCACCCAAAAACACCCCACAGCAACCCAAAACACCTCAGTCTCAAAACCAAAAGCCAATACCACTCAATGTTATTCTGCACTTCAATTATTATTTGGTTTTTTTTCTTCCTTCCCTTTCTCAATTTTCAAACAAACACCTCTGCAGTTGCTGCCCTCCTTCAAATCCATTTAAAAATTCTCTCTTGCTGTGATGGCTGCAAAAGACGTGACAATTGGCAGGCTGCTGCTGTGCTGAAACTAGTGTTTGTGATGCTGACCAGTTTTCTAGCTGTTTCCTTGTAATTCCTAGATAGCTCTTTGTACCTGCTTATTGTCTTTTCTCTTGGAGAGGAAGCACTTTAGGATGGGGCTGTCTCTGTGCTTGTGCAGCAGCCAGTGAAGAGGAATATTAGCAAAGATTCTCTCATGATTGCTATAAGTCACTTTTGAAAATTTCTGCCTGTGTCTGAGGGATTCAAAATTGGTCTTTTTCTTGGTTGAAAGGAGATATTTATCTGCAACACTGCATTCCTATTTACACATGCTCCGTCAGAGCTCACTGAAAAGCCTCCAGACCTGAAGGGAGGTTATAGCAGCACCTACATAGACTGATGGATGTAGCTCCTTGTTATGCTGGTGCAGCAGACGTGGCCGAGGCTCTGTGGCACAGGCTTGTCGTGCCAAAACTTCAGGCTCCCCACTTGCTTTCCCACGACCCATTGTGGCAAGTGAGTGTGCACGGTCCCTCAGGGTGAGTTTGTGTTGGCCCTGTCACCCACAGAGCACAGCAAGAGCCAAGAGAGCATGGGGAAGAGAAGGAAAAGTGCTCAGGTTTATTCTGTGTCTGGAGAAGTAGTAAATCCTACTTCATTTGAGACTATGCTCCTGTTAAAGGTGCAGAGTGCAGGAAGGCTGCCCTTTACACAAAGCAGTTCTGTCTGCAGAGAGGTAGGTTTAACACCCTGATGTCCTCTCAGACCCATGTGGCTGCCCACTGTCACCCAGCATCAACCTGCTCTGCCCTGACTACCATTTTGTTACCTGCTCAGCTTTCTACACAAATGTCGCTCTATCAGGCATCTCCTTTCTTAGGACCTGAGACAGCAGATGATAGATACACAATGACCATAGGACAGTAATGCGTCTGTACTGTGCAGTCATCTGATGAGAAAGGTGGCTGTTGGTCCAGCTGGGGAATGAGTCCCTGGAGGCACATTCTCTGAGCCCCAGCCTCAGCTGCCACTCAGCACATCCTTCCCCTGGCTTTATGAACCTGCGTGCAGCACAGCTGCTCAGTTCTCTTCTGCAAAACAGAGCAGAAATACAACAATACCTACTGCTACCTGCTGCTCAGACAGGTGTTGCGAGAGAACCCTTTAGTCTATGCATGTGCAGTAGTATGGAATATTTGAAGATGTTTCTTAAATGTTGGCTGTCGCTGATATTTTGTGCAGACCTTTCCTTTTCAAAAAAGAGCTACTGTGAAAATCAAACAGGTCACTTGGGACAAGAAAGGGAATATGGGAGAGGAATAAAATCTAATTATTTACAGTGTAACTGAGCAGTTTTTCACACAGAGGGTGATAGAAGCAACAAAACTGACGAATAGTTGCTAACTTGACAGAAGAACAACTTCCTGGTTCTTGATTAGATTTCTATTTTAGTATTCTTTTGTACCACGACCAGGGAAAAGAAGCTCTTGAACTAAGTGCAACATGGGGCAAAGCGAGGAGCTGCTGTGAGTACCATACAGTGCTTCAAGGAGCTGGTGCTCCTAAAGGTACTGCTCAGGTACCTTTCAATGCACAGATTGAAATAGGCTCAGGTTTTGAAGACTGGATCAAAACCTGCAGAGAATTCCAAGCTTCCCTAAATATATTTGTGGATACATTACTGGGAAGTTGCAAGCATGAAGTTCTGCAAGTGGATCTGAATTTCCCAAAGATCTGAGCTCTAAAACCACACCAAGAAATCCACATTATGGATGTGGATAACAAATGATCATTAATGATGATCTTAATGATCATTGACATCGTTCTTGTAGAAGAGCCAGGGAGATGTCACCCAGTTCAATTCTTGCTGCTAAGGGGTTAAACACTTTCTTGGCTAAGGCTGCTTGCTGACCTAGCTGAAAGAGGAAAAAGCTATAGGTCAGCAAGTGAGATTGCCCTTCCTTTAGGAGAGCTACCCAGGAAGATTACAATAAGTGTGTAGAGACTAAGCTAGGAATTAGAGACTAGGGAGTGCTTATTTCACTTCTTTTATGTGCAGCCTTTGGGTTGAAATTGAGGAAGCTGCATTGGCGTAAACTATTCCAGTAACAGAGGATACATTGCTAAGGCCCACCTAGCCTGGGGGCTTGAGCATTAATGTACCTCGGACTGCTGACACTTGGGCAGGGAACTGGAAGAAGAAGAGATGGATTGGTCTGATCGGGTAAGTGGAGTCACGGCTAGATGATTACATAGGCTAAAAAGGGGATCTAGGGAAGAAGGCATTATTAATAATCTTTAGATTTCTCTCATTGAGACTTTCTCTTGTTCTCCAGCAATGAGAGAAAAGGAAGTGATGAAGGCAATGTTGAACATATGTTCACAGAAATGGTGTTGCATTTCAGTCAATACACAAGATAGGAGGTTGTATGAAAAAGATCAAATTTGGCAAAAGCAGGACGTGATCTTACTGTTGGACTATTAACATAGTTTGGGGCCTTGGAAAACATCAACAGAGAAGGTCCTCATTCTGTTATTTCTCTGGGTGGAGCAGCAGCAAAACAAAGAAAATGCAGATGCTTGACAGTTGTCAACAGTCAAGATTAGACCTGATATAATTAGAGCTATATAATTTACCAACAGCAATATCTCCAACTTAGCGTTCTGAGTGACTGACAGTGCTGGGCAGCCAATGGCAGCCAAGTTTACAACTGACAGCCAGTGTTTTCTTTTGACAATATTTTAATAACCTGGCTGTTTGAGCTTGCAAGTACCCAGCACCTTGTGTGAGCTGGCTGGCATCTGTTCTCACAAAAGTAATAGAAGTGGTGGAACAGCAGTTGGCTCTTGACAATGTGACCATGAATAGCACCACGTTCAGCTACAACCATACTTCAGCTTTTGGAACTAAATAGTGGGAAATACCAACAGCGAATTCATCAACAGAGATTTGGATAGGAGGAGAGACAAGTGGCTGTGCATTGGTTAAAAATTCAAGTCACAGATGGAGATGGGTAAGGCAGAGACCTGGAAGTGTCTATAAGAAGCTGAATGGTGAATCTGAAAGCAATTCCTTAAAGTTCTCCTAGATGAAGCAAAAGACAGGGTGCAAAGCACTAAGTAGAAATCTGGTGGGAGCTCTTTCTGGAGAAAACTACCTGGTGGCAAATTGCTTTCAAATGCAGCCTTGAAAATCATTCTCAAATTAAGGGAGCCTGCCATAGCCATAGTGTATTGCCTTTAATGCACCGAGACAAGGACCATGTCCCCTCCGTGCTGACCTGTGCTCCCATGCAATTAGCTCTCCAGCTGATTGTACAAGCCTCTTCCTCACAACTGGGAGCTATTTTCATAGGCCTCATAGTTTTAGACAGTTTTAGAAATGATGGTCTATTTCTAATGCAAGAGAGCCCTAATAGTGGCTTCCCTGCTAATGGACTGTAATTACAGGATTGATCCCACATCCCTGGCAATATGAACTGTTCTGTGCTTTCTAAGGCAACAGCAACAGCATAAATCAATGGTCTGCCACAACAAGCTTCAGAGGATTCAGGGTGAAGAGACCTTGGTATATACACTGTAAGGCTTGCTAAATGGGGACAACACACACCTGATTAGCATAGTATCATTAACTTATCTCTGTGGACATGTGGAGGATCGTCCTTGTAGTGTACTTCATTTAACAGCTGGCAAGAAACCGATCATTTTCAAAAAGAGTCTTTACACTTGAGAGTGGTCCTATCTGTTAGAGGCAACAGCAGGAGCTGCAGGAGACATAGAACAGATGTTGAACAAGATTTTCCCCTTGGGGGAGAATGATCTCTCTTCCATGAAGATGTGGCACTGGTATGTTATCGGATAGGAGCAGGGAAACTGTCATAACATGGACATTGACTTTACAGTCTCTCATGGATAAAATGTCTGAAAAATCATGTTAATAAAGAGAAACACTTGTCTGTGGAGCCATAAAGAGGATGCCTTTCAGTATATTCATGAAAAACGACAGCTACTTCGTATTTTTGTATTTGAAAGTGAGACGTATTATGTCACATTACCAAAACTAAACTTATAAAGGATAATAGATCTGATTCTTCTCATCCTATATGTTTTGGCAGGAACTGTTAAACATGTTGCACAAAAGCCTTGGTCCTTGTCTCAGCAACTTTTCAGCTATGCCTGTGCCTGGCCATATACTCCAATGATGTGAGTTCTGGCTCTGACAGGCAGACTTGGCCTCCTGGTTTGACTTCAGACGTGCCTCATCACTGCAGACTTGTTTGACAATCTTGACTCCAGGATGAAGCCAGCTCCTGTCCCTGAACCTGACCTGCTCGTACTGCTGGGGCCCTATGGGGCTGTGCTGGTGAGACTTGTGCCCTGCCTGCTTTGCCGTTGTGCTCAGCTCCTGACTCACCTTTCGTTACAGAGCAGTCCACTCCTTTTGTCTGTATGATCAGTTGTTTGTGTCCAGCAAAGACACCTAGATCCTCTAACTCTCATTTCAGTGGTTGTAGTGACGTGACAGAAGCAGACATGGTGGGGTCCCATAACAAGCTTATGCAGAATATAAACATGTGTCTTTGACAGTGAGTCACCCTACTCAACAACTTAGGTGGATCCAATAGCATCCAGTCTACCAAAAGACTTTGTCAGGTTCAGTCGTTCTGAATGTCCTACAGGATGATCTCTGATTTAACAACAGAAAATTGTTTACTTCTTATGAATCAAGAATCTATGTACACTGTCACATCAATCAAACTGGTAAGTTAGAGCAGTGGTTCAATTAAACTCTGAGGTAAATGATCCCATGATTTATTTGAACCTATTGTTGCAGCCAGAAGATATTGCTGCTTATTTACAGTGAGAGCAGTTTCATCAAGTTTTTCTGTTCTTGGCATTCTATATGGTCCACATCCAACAATAAAATGTTGCCTGAGGGGATTAGAAAACAATGGCCCTGCCATCATGAAGGGTACCCAGAAACTAAAATGTTGGCTAAGAACTTTATGTGGCTTTGCATAACACCATGTCCATTGGGTCCAGACAGAACAAGAACAAACAGATAGAAAAAGAACCAGATGAAGAAAATGTGAGTCTGGGACTGAGTTTTAGTGTTAGTGTCCAGCTGGCCTCATTATTAGCCAGATGGCAAGTTCAATATCAAGCCCTTTGAAGGGTCAGCCCATCAAGTTACAAGATCTGCTAACTGGATTTAGGAAAAGAGAAGAAAAAAAAAAAAAAAAAAAGAAGAAGAAGAAAAAAGAAAGAAAAAAACCCAAGCCAGATCTATCATGTCCATCTGCTGGGCAGATGGACAGCCAGAGAAGAATTTCTCATAGTCTCATATAAGTACGATCCAGGGCTGGAGCTAAGTGATAATTCCTCAGAGTACAGATTATACCAAAAAGATATCTAATCCTTGCACAATACAAAACAATAACTTGTTTTGTAAACATGTTCAAGGCAATCTTTTTCTAGTTCTATTGTATTAAATGCCTCTTATCTTCTAGTACTTGTTTCCATACTCCCATTTAGATGTTTGATTGCCATTGTGAGGGCACATAAGGAATGGCAAAAGAAGAACTGTAGAAATGTGGAAAATGGGCACAGTTTGTTACAAAGCATTTGGCATTGTCTCACTGATCTTAATGCCAATCCAGATCACCCTGAAAAGTTCTGCAATGGCCTCCCCAAGATGTGCCTTTGAATTAATTTTTTATCCATGCTGTGCATAGGAAAAGCACAATACATGTCCTTAAAATTAATCAAAGCTTTTGGTAGATATTCATTCCTCAAGTCCTCCTCTGAAAAGCTGTCCTTTTTCAATCAGTAGGCCTCTGAATTTAGGACGGTTGTTGTCCATTTTGCAAAATGCAGCAGCAACATTTCAATGAAAAAGCCTTGCAACACCACAGATATTGCATGGGACTTCAGATAACTGGGTAAATTGGAAATATCTGAAGAAGACATCCCATTTGCAATTCTCCTTCGAAATTTTCCTCTAAGCAGTAGGTCCCTCAAATTCATGACTAGAGGAAAGGCAGTGGTACCAGCTAGGACCATAAAATCATTGCAAACTTGACATTCAAGACTGCCTGATTTTTGTGACAAATTGAGAATTATGGTCCAGCTATTACACGATATTTTATGCTGATCTTGCTGCACCTTGTTGCAGAACTAACCTAGGACAGCCTTTGCTTGTGGATGAGTCCCAACATGTTTGGGGCACAAAGATTTAGTACACTGAGCTTTGAGTCTTTACATGGCCCCTTTACAATCTAGACTGTCTTACACAGGATAGTACTGTTACAGGAACATAAGGAAAAAGGAATATCCAATGTCATATTCAAGCCTCAAGGTCCAATGTCGTAATGAAGCTTACCTCTAATATTCAAAGATACATCAAGACTTCGAAACATTTTTTTAACAGTAACATTTTGTTTTGTTTTATCTACCTTACATAGTAGCTTGGGAATTATGAAACAGTAGGACGCTTACAATAATTTTATTTCATGGTGAACTATTGCCCTGGGTGACAGAGTATATTGGTACCCTTTATTTTATTCAGGATAGGGTTGTGGGGAACTGGGAAACAATCAGGCAATTAGCTTCTAATACATATGTGTGATTTGGACTAAAACACTGATGTGGGTGCACCTGTAGCCGATTGATACAGCACAGTTCATGCCTACCTAAACTCTTTCTCTCTAACTCTGAGGCAGGGCAGCTACATCTAAACTGTGAATTGAGGACGGTCTGTAGCCCATGCTGATCCCTGAGCCATGTCCACTCCTTGTCTGGAAGAGTGTTGGATAGCCTGGTCCGAAGACATGTCACGTACCTTGTTAATGGCTTTACAGTATGGATAGTGGTGGGCCAGGGCTTGGGACATGCTCTGACCTTACTCAGTTTACTGGCATAGTTGTAGCTGCAGAGATCCAGGGAGGGTTAAAGGCACAAGGACAGGGGGTGGTAAAGCAGATTCAATTACCAGGTCCAGTAGACATTCTGAAATCTATATACAGATGAGTGTTTTATATTTCATGGGGCTATAGGCTGATAATCCTGTGACAGATTATGGTCATCCTAGATTTAGCACCAAGGACTAGAAACAATAATTTTGGTAGAGATCTAGAGCAGTAACCAGAAATTTGAGTAGGAAAGTAATGGAGAGCACATAAGAAACCTCTTGCTCTCCTCTGCCCTTCCTGAGCTCCAAGAAGGGAAAAGTTGATTAAGGCAGACTCTGAATGAAATACTTGGTACTCAAAGGTGCTTTCTCATCTGCACTGCATACCGCTGCATCTGCACTGCACAAAGTATATGTTATGTGCACACTCCTGGTATGAACTTGCAAGACACCCAAAAGTCAAAAAACTAACAAGAAGGAGATGGGGGGAAAAACCCGGCTTGTGAAGGAAACAGTGATAACCTGACAAGTTTTATAATACTCAGTGAAGTAAATTTGTAATTTTTCAAGACTGCTGCAGGCATCGTAGATACTGTGTCACAGCTTTCCACATTTTTTTCAGATTAACTATGGTTTCTTGACTTTTCTGAGAATTGTTGAGTTTGTCAAGAAGTGAATGAAAGTGGGAACAGTGGCTGGAATTTGGCATGTCGTGTGGTCTGCAACAGAGTTTCTCAGCGAGGACAAGACACACGGGTTGACGTGCTAGCATCACAGCAAGCTGAGGTAGACACCAATGAAATTAGGAGAACCAGAGAGCTGGGGTTGTGCCTCCTGAGCAGGGGAAGAGTTGTAGACTTTTAGATAAAAGCAGCATTTCTAGTAAGTGAATAAGGATTCTCCCACTGCTTGAGTCAGCAAGAACAATGTTAACTTGTCTCATCCAGAAGAAATTTTCATCACTCTTAGGTTAGTACATGCAGTCGACTCAGTGCAGTCCTTCAGGAGGCAATATTTATCCAGGCAATATCTTAGTGTCAGTAGGCAAAGCAGTAACACAGCAGCACCCATGTAATTGAAGCCACAGCATGCCATTGCATGTAATGAAAGCAGCTGTATACAAAGTTACCAAATCTGTGGAAGTGAGACCCATATGAGCTGTTGCAGCCATTAACTTTCTTTGTCTTTATCCTTTTCATTATGTTTGAGAGCTTGGTTCCAGCTAGCAGCCTGTGGCAGAAGGCAGCAAAAATGAAGATTTGCCAAGATGCAATCCCCAGAGAGAAAATATGTGACAAAATTGTACTCACTTGGTAATGTCCTCTTTATAGCTTGTGGTTGAGAATGGCCTTATCTGTGTTCCTTTATACACTGAGAGAGTGATTAAAGCCTTGTTTTCATTTCCTTTTGTACCTTACTGTTATCATCCAGATAATTTCAGTGTCCTTAATCAACATTTGCAGGAGTAAACAATGCTATGCTAATAACAGTGTTGTGCCATAAACATTTCCCAAGTCATGAAAGATTACCATAAGCAGGGTAAATGTTAGATTGTCCCATTTTTAGAGAGAGAAAAGTGGAAGAAGAGACTGGTAAAGCGAGTGGTCTGTGATTGTATTAGTCTGTGTCAGATCGGGTATTCTAAGCTGCTGTGTATTTAGGCACCAGAAAATTCTTTGTCTCAGGTTTTGCAGCTCTGCATAAAAATCTCTTATGTGAATTAGTCTACAGATTTTAAGACGAAGAAAAAAACCCGCCAAAACAAAACTAAAAACAAACCAAACCCAGAAAACCAAACCCAAACCCTTGGAAAGATTTACTCTTATCTAATGAAGGACAACCGTTTCTGTAAGAGGGCAGTGGATGACTAAAGAGATACACAAGTTACCAATCATTACCTGTTCCACAAGGAAAAAGCAAAGATGATGAACAAGCTTGTTAACAGATATGACACCCCAAGCAACCATGAAGCACTTGCTGAAACTGTTTGGATTTTAGTGCCAAACATCTTGATCTTATCACTATCACATTACATGGCTAAATAATACAGAAGTGAATGTGGTGTGTTCTCTCCAGCAGCAACATTATCCCATAAATGGAAAAGTGCGGAAGATATAATGTGCTATATAAGCAAAAAATATAGATGTAGGCCTTAATTTCCACTAAAATCAATGAGCCTGGCTTGTGCTTTACACTTGCATAGCACATTCCATCTTCCCTATGTTATTGCCTCACCAATTAGAAAAATTAAAAAGCCAGGATAGGGGCAGCAGCTGCAACATCCAACAAACAACATACAAAGTCCAGGACCTGAAGAAAATCATGCACGTTTTTCATAAAATGATAAATGATAGCAACTTTAAAGGCCTAAAACAATTCCATCGTCTTTATTTCATATTCCTTCAGTTTACTTATTGTTCAAGTATCATGGCACTTATGTCAAATCCTCTGAGTTTGAATACCCTAGATAGAAGTTTACTCTGAGTGCAGATCTCAACTTAAGAAGCTTGGTGAGAGATCTATTTTTGACCTTCTGTATTGTTATGATTTACCTTTCTAAATTACATTCCTGTTTTGCCTGAAGTGTTAAAGACATGACTTTTTTTTTTTTTTTTGAAGTGCCACTATGACTCATCTTGCCTGTAATCACTAAACAATAGGAACATGACAGTTTCTGGCAGAACACATGAGACATTTTATCACTGTAGCAGACACTCAAGATGGTCTGATTGAAAGGGGGAAAATATGCCTGCTCAAATTAATATATTGATCAGACAAGAAAAACTAGCCTCAAACCAATATTTCAGACACCAAGCGATAAAGTTTTAGCATATGTGTGTACCTAAACAGTAACAGGGGGTATCTTGAGCCACAGGAACAGGATAGAAATCAAAGAAGAGAGTGCTTCTTCCACAAAGCCAGTTGTCCTCCTCCACCCACCTGCAGGAAAGATATCACAGAGGGTACCAGTGCCCGGCCCATTCTTGCTGTTGTGCAGGTCTGAGCAGCACTGGGAGCTTGTAGTGGTGAGAAGAGGGGACAGTCATGAGCCAGGTCTTGATCATATGCTCAGTGACTGTTAATTGCTCAGTATAGACACAGCCAAATACCCACACTCTCATGTAGATGTCAGTCCCAGTTCCCACCAAGCCAGCCTGTCGAGGCTGTCCTGCTGAGCCGCTGGGGCTGCTCTGGCTAAGCCCGGGCAGGTTTAGTAACTAGCAGGGTTCATACTCATGTTCATGTGCTGGGTGCATTGGATATCAGCAGGGCTGGACATGTCCAGTGCAGCCCAACAGTAGGGAGTCTGAACTCAACTCAGTCACTGCGTAGCCTCACCGAGGCCAGCTGACAACCCAGTTAAAGTCAACAATTAGGAAGGAAAGAGCATAATCATGGTGGTTTTGTCTGATTACAATTTCATTATTCTGATAGAGTAGACATCAAATTATGCAAGGAGAAAATCAGAAAGACCAAAGCTCAGCCAGAACTTAACCTGGCTAATGCCATAAAAGACAATTAAAAATGTTTCTATAAATATATTAATAACAAAAGGAGGGCTAAGGAGAACCTCCAGTCTTTATTAGATGCAGGGGGAAACATAGTGACAAAGGATGAGAAAAGGCTGAGGTACTTAATGCCTTCTTTGCCTTAGTCTTTAGTAGCAAGACCAGTTCTCCAGGTACCCAGCCCCCTGAGCTGGAAGACAGGGATGGGGAGTGGAATGAAGCCCCCACAATCCAAGGGAAAATGGTTAGTGACCTGCTACATCACTTGGATGCATACAAGTCTATAGGGCCAGATGGCATCCATCCAAGGGTACTGAAGGAGCTGGTGGAAGTGCTTGCCAAGAAACTTTCCATCATTTATCAGCAGTCCTGGCTAACCGGGGAGGTCCCAGTTGACTGGAGGTTAGCAAATGTGACGCCCATCTACAAGAAGGGCCAGAAGGAGGAGTCGGGAAACTACAGGCCTGTCAGCCTGACCTTAGTTCTAGGGAAGGTTATGGAGCAGATCATCTTGAGTGCCATCACGTGGCACGCAGAGGATAACCAGGCGATCAGGCCCAGTCAGCATGGGTTTATGAAAGGTAGGCTGTGCTTGACTAACCTGATCTCCTATGACAAGGTGACCTGCTTAGTGGATGAGTGAAAGGCAGTGGATTTTGTCTGTCTAGACTTTAGTAAAGCCTTTGACGCTGTTTCCCACAACATTCTTCTCAAGAAACTGGCTGCTTGTGGCTTGAACAAGCATACTCTTCACTGGGTAAAAAAATGGCTGGATGGCCAGACCTAAAGAGTTCTTGGTGAATGGGGTTAAATCTGGTTGGTAGCTGGTCACAAGTGGTGTTCCCCAGGGCTCAATATTGGGGCCAGTTGTGTTTAATACCTTTATCAAAGATCTGGACGAGGGGATAAAGTGCACCCTCAGTGAAATTCAACAAGGCCAAATGCTGGGTCCTGTACTTGGGTCATAACAATTCATGCAACGCTACAGGCTTGGGGAAGAGTGTCTGGAAAGCTGCCCGGTGGAGAAAGACCTGGGGGTGTTGGTCAACAGCTGACTGAACGTGAGCCAGCAGTATGCCCAGGTGGCCAAGAAGGCCAATGGCATCCTGGCTTGTATCAGACATAGTGTGGTCAGCAGGACCAGGGAAGTGATCATCCCCCCTGTACTCGGCGCTGGTGAGGCCGCACCTCGAATCCTGTGTTCAGTTTTGGACCCCTGACTACGAGAAGGACATTGAGGTGCTGGAGCGTGTCCAGAGAAGGACAGTGAAGGTGGTGAGGTGTCTGGAGCACAAGTCAGATGGGGAGCAGCTAAGGGAGCTAGGGTTGTTTAGTCTGGAGAAGAGGAGGCTGAGGGGAGACCTTATAGCTCTCTACAACTACCTGAAAGGAGGTTGTAGCGAGGTGGGGGTTGGTCTCTTCTCCCAAGTAACCATTGATAGGACAAGAGGAAATGGCCTCAAGTTGCACCAGAGAAGGTTTAGATGGGATATTAGGAAAAATTCCTTTACCAAAAGGGTTATCAAGCATTGGAACAGGCTACCCAGGGAAGTGGTTGAGCCACCATCCTTGGAGGTGTTTAAAAGATGTGTACACATGGTGCTTAGGGACAAGGTTTAGTGGTGGACTTGGCTGTGCTAGGTTTACGGTTGGACTCGGTGATCTTAACAGTCTTTTCCAACTTAAATGGTTCTATGATTCTATGATAAGGCCAAGAGATTGCAGTGTCCCAGATGTCATTTGGGATCTAGACGTACGGACGTAGTGGAGGGACTGTGTTCACTTGAACTTCTGTTTAGGGATCCCTCCATCATAAGTGTTTTCCCTAACTTCTAGAGATCCTTAGGGGTACGTGACTGTAAAGACAGATGAGATAATGTTGAACCTAAACTACAAACCCAATATTTTTTTTGTGGATGCTTCTGAAAAAAAATGGGTAAAATTTGTGTGAAAATGCAAATTATCTCTGTACATCCTGATTCTTGTCAGAATTAGGGCCTAGCCAGTTGGAAGATATTTAGATGTTATTTTAACCTGATGATGCACAGGAGCTGTCAGAAAGCCTGTTTTCAGAAGAAAAAAATAATGTAAATATTGCAGATACCTGAAGAGATGAGACTTCATGGAGCAAAACAGCTCCTGATTCAAAGCTCTGTTAAGACAAAACTCTCCTTGGCCTCTATGAACTTTGAATAAACTTGAAAGCAGATCATCGATATCATATTACTTCAAATGCTTTATTTTCTGCATAAATCCTGCCTACAATGTCAGTAAAGGAGAGACCTAATTATTATCTGGGAAATGACTGCCTGATGCACTGGGGAGAAATGCCACACATTCCTCCTGTTCTTTCCTACTTTGATTCTTAGGAGACAAAATATTTGGTTTCATTTTTCTTTTAGTAGATAATATGCCAACATTAGCTGATATGAGGCTGTCACCTGCTCACTTTTTATAAGTAAATTACTACAAGCTCACTGTTTAATCTTGCTGATTGGCAAGTCTAAGAAATATATATCTGTAAAGGGACCTACACTGTTAATCAGTGCACCAGCATCAAATTAAAAAATGTTCTCTGTCATGCAGATGATCGGCTGGCTAAAGCAAACAAGACAGTAGTCCAAGAAGCTGCTGTGCCTTTCTCTGTGAAATGAGCAAACGCTTTCATGTCAAGTATTTCTATGCAACAAAATGCAAGCGGAACACCCAGGGAAACCAGACAAGAAAGGCAGGCGTTTGGACTGACTTCTACTCACTACAATTTGATTGACACATTGGTTAGTTTTGCTTAGCTGCTGAGGAGACCTGCATGTGAAGTGGGACCTTTCCCAAGAATTGCAAAGCCACCTGTGACTTTAACCCTTCCTTCCTCCTACAAGTTAAATGGTACCATGGGGACTCCTGTACTGGAATGCTGGTATGCCTGATCCCTCTGCTTGAGTTCAGGGAAATAGTATTAAATGGGTTAGAGAGTGAGCTTGTTCTCTAGATCACAAGCAAGAGGTTCTTGAACTATTTCATACAAATATTTACAGATCAATTACTCATATTCCTCCTTGCATTCTGTTACTGGTCAATCACTCAACAATTTGGGTTGCTATTGCTGGCCCAGGAACCCTCAATATATTGAGCAGTACATGAGAGTTGGAATATTTTGAATAAATTAGGTCTAAAGAGAATAAAACATTGCAGACAGGTTTCTAGCTGAGACATTCCTAAAAGACATATTCAGGGAAGCAGTAATTCAAGAATAACTGGATGGGAAATTGCCCAATCAATGTAGTTTGATGTTTACATATAATTTCACAATATGCTATTATGCTAACCACTTGATTGGCATCTATTTACATTGTTGTGATTTCCAAGCACTCAGGAAAAGTGGACCCAAGGAAGAGGTGATTTCTTTGGGAGATGAAATAGTTGTCAAATACAAAGATTACTGATTACTGCTCCACTTTGCTTACCCATTTCTACTGTCCTTAACAAGAGAGATGAAATTGCAAAGCCCAGTGCAACTGACAGGTCAGAAATGAAGAACAACATTTTCTGAATCCAAGGAAGTTCAGTGCCATTGTCTTTATGGTTTTTTTTGACCAATGTGTTTCCAAAATCTGTTGCAAAAACTCTCAGCCCTAACCTGCTTCCCACACGACCGTACAGTGTGGAGCTGAGCCTGTGCTGACTCTGGTACATCTGCACTTGTCTTTAGCTTCCATTAAGCCTGTGCAATCGTGCCAGATCCTCACAAAGGAAGGGTTTTCACTCCAAATAAGCAAACAAACATTTCATACTGGTCTTTGCTTATCACAGTTAGTTCTGTCCTTATAAATAACATTAATAGTTCAATAGCTTTTGTACTTTTGCCACACTACCACTTAGTCAGTTTCCATCAATCACATGCTGAAATAAATCTCTGATAGAATCAAATTAAGTGCTCTGTGAACAGTTTACATCACTTCCCAAGCTTGGTCCCCGAACAAGGACTCTCCAGTGCCTATTGAATATTAACTTCATGCTACCCACTGCACAATACACTCTATTGCTCTTATTCAGAATCCCCATCATTAATGAGTCTTTTAGCATGTGGAAAGGAGAGGTTTATAAATAACTACACTATCAGATAATGCCCTCAAGCACTTCCTTTTACAATATTTACTAACAGCTTTTCTATGTTATTTTTTATCATTTATCTTGACATGAAAATCAGACTTTATTGTGTCATGTTCAATATTCTACAGGAAAATATATATAGCAGATCTTGTCTCACCAACTGCCATTCACAAATTGTCTGCAAGATGCAAAGCCAAGTGACATGTGGCCCAGAAAGTCATTATATGCTATGATAGATCCAATTGTCTCTATCCCTAATGGATTCTTATACAAATTCTGCCCTTAAGGTTACTTTCACAAAAAGCAACATTCAAGAAGCTAGTCCCTGTCCTGGAAATGCCTGCATGGACACTTCTCTCAACAGGTGATTCCTGTTCTTTGTCCCTCATTTCGAGGTAAGCCCTACAGAGCAACTCTTTGCAGAATATTGTGATAATTTGGAAAAGAGAATAATGTCTCTGAACACATTCAGAACAAATGAATCTGAACGAGACATAACTAAGCTTAGCTAGAAGTGTTGCACTACTCTCCTTCTGCCTTTGATTATGAGCAGGACTTGGTATTAAAGATCCTATCCTTACCAAAAACTAGGGAACTATCCATCATTCTAGAATAAATCCAAAACTGATTTAGAACTAAGGCTTATATCCTACGGTCCCTGTTCCTCCCCTGTTGTGAAACCTATAGAATAAAGACATCTATTGGGGAAGAGTTGCTATCACTGTTGAAGAATTTGTCTGTTCATATTTTTGAAATAATTATCAGAGTAGTAAAAAACCTGCTTATGTTTAGAATGAACACTCGTATTTGCTTGTATCTTAAACAATATCAAATAATCTTAAATAGAAAGCAGTCTTTTCTTTCATTCTTCTAGCAGCATATATATACATATACCTGTAGATTTGTGTGTGTATCTGTACTGGGTTTCTGTGGCAAGGTTTTGGTAGCAGGGAGGCTGCAGGGGTGGCTTCTGTGAGAAACCGCCAGAAGGTGCCTCCATGTCAGACAGAGTCAGCTCCAGCCGGCTCCAAGATGGACCCGCTGCTGGTCAAAGCTGAGCCCACCAGTGACGTTGGTATTTCCTCTGTGATAACATATCTAAGAAGGGGTAAAAAACGCTGCATAACAGCTGGGAGAGTGAACTGAGGGTATGTGAGAAAAACAACTTCGCAGACACCAAGGTCAGTGAAGGAGGGGGAGGAGGTGCTGCAGGCTTCAGAGCAGCCCGTGGAGAGGACTGTGATGATACAGGTTGTCCCCCTGAAGACCATGGAAGCCCATGGTGGAGCAGATATCCAATCTGCAGCCTGTGGAGGACTGCACATGAGAGCAGGTGGATATGCCCTGAAGGAAGCTTACAGAGAGCCCATGCAGGAGCAGGCTCCTGACAGGAACTGCAGCCCATGGAGAGGAGCCTACGCAGAGCAGTTTTTCTGACAGGACCTGTGACCCCACAAGGACTCACACTGGAGCAGTCCATTCCTGAAGGACTGTACCCCATGGAAAGGACCCATGCTGGTGCAGTTCTTGAAGAACTGCAGCCCATGGGAAGGATCACGTTGGAGTAGTTTGTGAAGGACTGTATCCCATGGGAGAGGCCCCACACTGGAGCAGGGAAGAGCACGAGGAGGATAGAGCCTCAGAGATGAAACATTATGAACTGACCTCAACCCTCATTCCCCATCACCTTGCTCCTCTTGGGAGAGAGGAGGTAGAAGACTTGGGAATGAAGTTGAGCCTGGGAAGAAAGGAGGGGTTGGAGGAGGTGTTTTTAGATTTGTTCTTATTTCTTATTATCCTACTCTGTTTAATTGGAAATTCAATTAATTTCCCTAAGGTGAGTCTGTTTTGCCCATGACAGTAATTGGTAAGTGATCTGCCTGTCCTCATCTCAACCCAATCTCGACCCATGAGCTTTTTGTTGTAATTTTCTCCCCGTCCTGTTGAGAAGGGGGCAGCTTGGTGGTCACGTGGCAGCCAGCCAAGGTCAACCCACCACAAAATCCAAATATATTTACTCATTGAATGGGGAAAAAGATCTGCTTCTGCTTGTTATAAATTTATCTTTCCTTTCTTCCGTTTCCACAGGTTTCTGTTGGATCAGAAGTGGGAAGAACGACTATAGATTCATAGAATCTTGGTTATATACTTCTGTTGCTGTAGACGATGTATGGCATTTGCTATGTAAAACTCCTCACTATTTTCAGATTAATTGAATTTTTTTTCTTCTATTGCAAACAATGATCATAATAGCATGAAATATGAAGATTACAAATGGAAAATCTTTCTCTTTATAAATAAGGTCCTTGGCTTCTTGCAAAATTTAAAATTAGAATCTGTGGTGGCTATAGTAGAATTGTATACCAATGTATCTTTTATATGTTTTTCAATTTTGTAAAGAAATATTTTTCATTTTAGAAATCTCTTCCCCTGGAAAGAGGAAACCCTGAAGTGGAAGTTTTCTATGAATTTTGAGGAAGAACCTGGACATAGATTTTTTATTTTTGACACAAGATGAAGAGGTTTCAAGGCTTTCCATTTGGGAAGCTTCCTCTATATGCCACCATCATTTTTCTCAGAAAATGTCTTAATGTTAATATGTAAAAGGACTAAATTCTTCACTTTTACAATGCATTTTCAGGGAAATGGATTAATTTGAAAACAGGTACCTTTTGTGAAGAAACTCTTAGCTTTAAACTTTTTACACATGTAAGGATTTTTAAGGTTATGTCCAAATAAGGATTTTTAATATAGTTTTATGTTTACTTGATATCATTCTACATAGTTCTACCTGAGAATTTGCCAAAACTAATGTCTAGATTAATTTTGCTTGATACAATGTGAGATCTTCAGTTGCATATCCATTACTGCCATGTAAGTGTGATTCAGATGTGCCTCTTTACTGTGTAGCATACCTTGCTACTTCACAGACATGTCACTACCTCCACATTGCTGCTTTTTCACAGTTAGGCCTGGGAAAGTTATAAATGATGAATGGGATAAGATGGTGACACAAACTTTTTAAGGAAGTTCAGAGATTGTGATGAAGGTGTATCTAAGAGCTAACAAATTCCTTCTGTCAAAACCACTTGCACTACTGAAGAACATACGCCACACTATTCCTCTGTAATTGCACTAAAGCTCACTAAAATGTCAACTCAAAATGATGGGAATGTCCTTATTCTCCATCCAAATAGCTTTGAAGAAGCTATTGATGTTGGGGTTTTTTTGTAAATAATAAGCCCAGTTGCAGGAGAACCATAAAATGTCATCTTGCTCCTTTGGAAAGTGCTACCATGTAATGTCAGTAGCTTTGGTTTTGTTTAATTTTGTGTTTAAAGTTTTTATTGATCTCCCTGCAGTGTAGAATATATCAATATCTTTGGTTTCAAAGGAGCATTCAGCAGCACAGAAATAGAGAAAGACTCAACATAGAAGGAGATGCTTTATTTTCAATTTATGAAACCTCCATAGCGAATCCCCTGAGTACACTGCCAGCAATACCTTTCAATTGTGCAACTGAGCCTCTGTTGTCAAACCAAGTCCCTTTGGTGCCTCCCAGTTCACACACTTGTGGTTTTTTAACTAGAAAAAAGTTGTTTAGGAGTCAGTAGGAACGAATATTATTATATAGAAAGCTTTTAAGCCGTCAAGTGAATTCCATTAAAAGTTACTGTAAATCATATGTGCTTATCCCTTCTCTGCCATTGGCAGGCTATGGCATGCTGTCTGGGAGAGGAAGAGCGAAGTCCTTCCATCCAAGCCTATGAGGACAAGTATGCTTTGCCCTTCTGAAGAATTATAGCCTCCCTGGGTTCAGCACGGATGATGAAACCAAAACCCTGACCACTGGCAGACACATCAGTGACCTCTATGATGTCTAGGAAGACATGAATCTGTTAGAGTGAGTCCAGAGGAGGGACTTAAAAATTATCAGAGGGCTGGAACGCCTTTCTCTAGAATGCCCAGAGAAGTTGTGGATGCCCCATCCATGGAAGTGTTCAAGGACAGCTTGGATGGAGCTCTGAGCAGCCTGATATCCTGAAAGATGACCCTACCCATGGTGAGGGGAGGCTTGCAAAAATGATCTTTAAAGATTCCTTCCAACCCAAACCATTTTGTGATTCTATGATTCTACAAACCAATAATACAGATTACATGTAACCAACAGATTCAGTTGGTTTGTGGTTACAGGACTTGAAACAATGCCACTCATCCAAATTATACACTTTTTTCCCCCAGCATTGTTGAGTAGTAGCGCATTCCAACAACAAACATTGGCAGCCTTACATGGGGAAATCGTTACAGCCCACTCACCCCTGAGTGCATGTGCGTAATTCCTGGTATGTCGTGAGGACATCAGGCCATGTAGGATTGGTGAATTAATAAATGACATAGGTAGAAAACCCTTCCACAGAAAATACAGCTCATATCCCCTATGGTACTTGAAATCTTTTTTTATTTAAATCCTTTCACTACCTGCAAAAGAACCAAAGAAGAAATTGAATTCACAAAAGGAATTTCCAGGTAAAAATGGAACAGAATTTACCTGAATGCACATGTTAGTTTATTAATGTGTATTTTCAGACAGGAAGGAGGTTGCCTAATAGCCTCTTTCACAACCTCCTGTCTGATCAGCTCCCATTTCCACTTTAGAGAGAAATTCCACATCTAAATGGTTTATAAAGGGTTAATCAATTATTAATAATGTCTGAATACATAATAAGTGCAAGTGGCTATACTACAGCTGGATATAAGCATGCCAATATGAGGTACTATTGTTAGTGATGAACCATGGATAAAAGCAACCTGTTGACCCATTGGGCTGCTTACACTCTTCCTAAACATCTATGAATGTGTTAGCAAACCTTTGAATTCATTTTGCAAGTAAGTCCTGAGTAGAAAGTGCAATCCTTTTTCCTTTCATTTTATCAGTCCATTGCTTTTAAACATTAAAATGGCATCACAGTATAAGACAAGGTTGGCAAGGCGTAAGTGCTAAAGCAACCAACAGAATGGGATACTGAGTGTTTGCAGGAGGACCTAAGCAAGTGTGCTGTGTCCTGTGCTGAGAGAGCAGTCAGAGCGAGAAAGCTTCTCCTCAGTAAAAACAACATGCCAAAAGAATTCAATAAACACAGATGAGCTTCATTTTTGCTACAAGGGTGGCCATTACTCTTGACCCTATGAGCCACATGCCCAAATCTTTGTGTGGCTGAGAGCCATGAGACACACATCTCAGAGACCCTGAAGGAAAGGGACCTCCAGGAGAGTTTCAGAGGCAGGAAACACTAACTGCTCCCCAGGGCCCCATCATCACAGCTGAGGCCAGGGTGGTCTGCAGTGACCACTCTGCTCCATTCCCTGGTGACATCCCCTCAATGGCAGTTTCAGCCACCTTGCCTGTCACTGCCAGGGCTTCGTCTTGCACAGCAGAGTGGAACTCCCACACTCTTGCCCGCACAGCCCCATTGCCCTGTTTTGCCCAGATTTAAACGCAGTAGGGGAGCCACATTTCAACTGCTTGCAAGCCTCGAGCCACTGCTATTCTCCAAGAACGAAAAAGAAAAATAAATTGGAGAAAGGGAAAAGTGTGATTACTTTGCTAACCACAGCTGTTATCTCATGTCATCTTTGTCAGTTTGTCCCATCTATCTATTTCTTATTGTGTGTAGATTAGATGACCTCTTGGGCAGGAATTCTGTTTTCACAGTGTGGTTACTGTAATTCCTAAACAAATGGATAAAAAACTAACACACATCCTTGTACCTAAGTAAACCTAGCAGGGAGCCACATTCATCTAACTGACCAGTACCCCAATCCTCTAGTCTTGGCAAAACCATTAAACTCCTTGGGAATTTTTCCTCAGATGTTATGAGGTACTATTCCTATTATGGCTTTTAAACTCGGTTTGTTCCACTCTCAGTTGATGTTCAAATCACCAACAACTAGTTAATAATAATATTATTAAGGTCTTAAAACAGCATGTTTTAGTGCACAGATGTATGGTCTGCATGGGCATAATGTTTCCATCCTGCCAGGCTAAGTTTCAGATATCTTAACCCCACAAAAACCTCACCACTCTTCACTGGAACACCACAAAAACCCCTAACTAGCAGACAGGGAAACATTTGTTCCTCCTTTCCACTTCCAGAACATCTGATCATTCAGGACTCACCATAAATATTTCCTGGCTGACTTTGCCTTACACATGAACCACGTTTTGATGGTTTTCTCCTTCCCTTTTTTTCCCTTTTTTACAAGCACCGTTGCAATTTGTCAGCAAGCAACTTGGGCCAGTCTCACAAATAGTTTAGTTAACAGCTTATGAAACGAAATGATGTAAGGGACCACTCCAAACAGAGTCAACTTAAACAGACTGCCAAGTCTGTAACCTCAAGGGACTTGGATTGGGTTGAGGGGAGGCACCAAGCAGTGTGGGCTTGCAAAGATTGCTGCCAGGTGGGCTACAGATGTTCAGCTTCAGTCCACTTGCATGGCATTCACCTAGGGAGATGCTAATTTGGTCCTATGCACATAGAAAATTAGCATGCATATACACATTTACCCTGCAAAGGCCCCTCTCTGGCTCTGCTTTCTGAAGTGCTAAGGTTTATAGGTAGAGGAAAATGGCTTCATAGGAAGCTGTAGCACTGCTTGTATCAGACCCGAGTTTGAATTTGTTTAGTCAGCTATCTCAGAAAAACAAAAACACAGCGTCCTGTACTATAGATGGAAGCTGTGTTTCATGGCACACGCAGCTGCGGTCACTGTCTTGCAGCTGTTAAATGAAGAAATACCATGTGAACACTTGGTCTGGTTTCAAAAGACCTAAAAACACTGGCCAAAAAAAATGGTACATCGTGGTGCTACTTGGCCATTTGCCAAGACAAAGAAACTTGTAGATTTCTAGGGACAAGAGGCCATGTGAAAGGAATTTTCCTCCTTTCAAAGGCACATCAAAATATACCAGGGGGGTTATTTATTTATTTCTTTTGTGTGTGCCCTTGGCAAAGGTTTGATTGATCACTAATGCAGTATCAGCATTAAACTCACATCACTTAAAGAACAACCCAGAAAACAAGGTAGAGGGGGATATTTTAGAACTGTAGGTCTGAGGTGCCACATAGAAGTTAATGGCAGAATTATTTCACACGAAGAATAACAAGTAGATGGATAAGAGTCCCAAAAGGTAATTAAAGACAAAAGTTTATAGGGAGAAAAGGATTATTCTGTGGCAAAAGCTCAAGAAAAAAGCTACTGGAACAAAAGTATTTTTTTTTTTTTTGACTCAGGCTCAGACATTGACATGGGCATGTTCACAGAGTAAAATGCTGTGCTGTGGAGCAGAGGTTCTTTCACAAGTTCTCCCTGCAAGACCTGCCTCAAATCCCCAAACAACACAGATGTAATGCTCCGCTAATGACCAATACTAATTCAGAGGTGACAGTGCACTGCAAAGGGCTTTCCTCGCTACCTGAGCTCATGCACATCCCCCCAAGGAGCTGCAACTATAACCTCCTTTCGCTACCTGTAAAAGAGGGACAATTCCAGTGCATCTCATTTGCACTAGGAACAATCACATGCATATCAGGAAACTGTCTTTAGAGTCAACTGAAAATTTCATTAGAAATGCAGCACAAAATAGCAAGCTTTCTTATTGCTTTTGTTTTGCTGTTTCTCCAGAAGGATGGAGAGAGATGTTTAAAAAGCCAGGCAGAGGGATATAGGACACCCAAAAAGAGATCACATCCTTTGGGAACAATTATATTTTCTTCATTCTAAAGCATCTTCCGCAGTTAGCTGTGCAAAACTTCTGACTTGGGCCAGCTCCTGGGCTTGTTTATGTACTGGAGACTGATTGCCAAACTTTCCTGACAGGAAATGAGTGAGACTGCAAAGAGAGTATTTAGACAATACAAAACAAACTCATAAGTTTTGGTAACCATGTTATTTTATTGGTTTGTTTAATGTTGATACTATATTAAAGGTCAAAGCTACATTAGATGTTAGGGGAAATAAATATGTTGGTGAACAGATAAATGCTATGGAACTCCCAGTAATTAACAAGGTCCATATGTATAGTTTGTTCATAAGAGAGCAGGCTTTTTTTCCTCCAGTCTGAAAAGACAAATCTCTTTTTTGCTAAATCTACATGCAGGGTTTGTGAGCCAAAACTTGCAGCCCTTTCTCAAGGGAAACTCCCATTGAGCTCAAGGGAAGTTTTCCTCTGAATAAGACTTTGGCCAATTATTTTGGCCTTCTTTACCATACCTTTGAAAATCTTCTTCAGCTTGAGGCACCATAAAATTCAGTGCTGCAGTCACTCCATACTGACCATACTTCTGTGAGGAGAGAACATGGTCCCAGGCCTTTTTGCCTTGTTCTCAGAAATAATATTTCCTTTTCCACTTGATTTTCTTGCTCTCATTCCTCTGCGTGTACAAAGCTAATGGAGGAAGTTAAACTTCCTGTAGGCATTGGTCTGAAATAGCATGCGAGGACTGGAAGAAGAGGTTGTATTATGGACTTAGTCCAAAGCTCTAGGAAGTAGAGGGAAATATTCTCATGACATCACTGGCTTTAAGATTACAGTCCATTTGCAATAGAGAACTTGAGAAAGACATTTGTCCTGCCTGTAGTACACTAGCCCGATAGCCTTTGCCAAGAATGTCCCACAGATCTTTGGTAGAAGAAAGAGGTTAAAATTAAAGCCATCAGAACACATGGTTAACTGCATTGCATCTCATATGAAATATGCTTAGGAATCACCACCGGAAGATTACCATGGAAGCAAACTGCTATTTGGACTTGAAGCCAAATGCTGATTAAAGGAAGCGGAGTGCATCATTCAGTGACCCCTCCCACAAACATATCCTGCATTTGCATTCCCTTTGTGCTCTGGCAATCCTCTGTGGCTGCACCATTATCCAATTCAAGGTGTCCATCCCAGATGCTGAAGAATCAGGACCAATTGATAGTCTCATTTGTTCCCCAGGATTCCCCTGAGCACTAGTGAGCAGAGCTGGGGTTCCGACCAGCTGCTGTCTTCCAGAGCCCTCTGAATTTGTCTTGGAGAGATTGTTCAACATCTGAACTTATAAAAATGTTTGAAGAGTCAAAAGCAATATGGCACCGAACATTTCTAGGAAAGAAGTTTAAGTGTTGTCATTAGCCCCAAACTTCAGAGATAATTAAAGATTTTTTATAATAGCTTCCAGAGGTGTTGTGTTCTGTGAAGAACTTTAGAAAGGCAAGCCCACAGGTTTTGGATGACATTCTTTGGTTACTCAAGGAACAAATCATAGCCCTTACCAGAAGCATCACCAGGGCCCCTGCTGAGGCTGAGTGTTAATTCCTCCCCTTGCCCTTTCCCTGTGAGCAGTTGCATCAGAAAGGCCACTGGGACTACTGGTGTCAAGGTCTGGGAGGGGAAATGAGGGTGTGAGCCATGACTCCTGTGTTGAGAACTTTCTTTGAAGGGCTGCCAGTCTAGGATCATCACATAACACTTGTTTCCTAAAAAAATCCAAAGGTAATAAGTTACAAGGAGTACAAGTTATTTTATGCGTTGTGGTGTGATGATCAAAAGATGTTTCAGGTGTTTTCAGACAGTTAGTTATTACTCTGGGTAAGTTACAGGCAGCTTTTGTTTCCCTTGAATGTTGAAACTTTATCTTCTTGTTAAAGTATGGTCTGTGGGTGAGTCCATATGGTAAAGGAGAAGAAGCTTTTTTGCCTTTCTGGTTCACCTTTCTGCCTTGCCCAGGGTCCAGCCTCAGGTTCTCCAGTGGGAAAACTGACACTGAGAGCAACACTGGGAAACAGAAAGAACAGAGGCAAAAATGCCAGGTACCTTTCTGGTTAGTATTTACAGCATCCATTTGAGAAATTTTGTTAGAATATCTCAAGGGCTTAGGATGGGACACAGCTCTGAGTTCTCCAGAAAACAAATATTTGTAAAGGATTTGTGCAATGGAGCTCTGCAATCCATTGTCCTGTGTCCTGATAGATACTTTGGCTTAACAGTCACCCTAGAAGAGGCCAAACCTTTTTTCTTAATCTGAAATAATCAGAAATTTTTCATTTCAGGGTGCTTTGTTCTGGTTTTTGTGTTGTTCTGTATTTCCGAGTTCCATCTGGTACCTGAAATAAAAACATTCTGAGCAGCAACTCTGGTAGTACAGCTGAGATGGCAAAGGACAAAGTTAAATCCCAATAAAAAAGCCAGCCACATCTTAGACATCTAATCTTCATTAGATTTTTAGTATTTCTTTTAAAGTTTCCACTTTGCATCTCAGGAAATGATTCCTGTATTTTGTTCTTTAAATGCAAAAGCCATTGGATAAACTGAATCTTAAAACAACAACAACAACAAAAATATATTTGTAACACAACATCAAACAATTGTTCTATAGGCACACCTTCATAATGGTTTCTTTATGCAAACTTTATAGCCTTCACACCGTTTCCTGATTCTGTTTTTTTCCAGTACATTTATTTAAATGAAAACAGCTGTAAACCTTTCAAACAATTCTGAAGATTGGTCCTTATTCTCATGATTTAGGATGTGCAGTTATACAGACAGCTTGGATAAACTGATAGTGGATAGTATAAATGGAGCATCCTCCTCTTCAAGCTATGCCATTTGCAAGCCCTACATCAATACATACTGTTTATGCTACACTTCCATTCTTTTTTTTATTTCCTACAGAGATCTTTTTCTATGTTGTTAGATAGGTGAACAAAAAAAAAGCGCTAGGTAAATTGCTTTGAATAAATAAGAACTGACCAGATCATTTACCCAGATCTTGAACTGAAGAAAATCTAGATTGTTTTATGCGTTTACATAAAAGGATTCACGTTCTACTTTCTGGTTTAATCCAGTTCTGTGACTATTAATCTGTCAGTATACCGATCCAGTCACAACCCAGCAATATTGCAACCTTTCAGGAGGCTCTATTGTGGCAGGATTTCTAGCTCAGTTTCTGCTCCATGTGTTCTAAATTTGCAGGCATTTCTTTGGTCCTCCAAATCTCGAGATCTGAACAGAGGTAATCTGAGCTATGGGCAAAATTGGCTGCTGAATCTCACACTATGGCTCCAGTCCCATCTCTAAGTTTGAGGCTTGTTTGTCATCAAACCAGAATAGTGATAATATCATACAGAATATTCTTGAAATTCTATCTCAGCAGTTTCAGTATCATAATATTTGTATAATAGCAAAATTTACATTGCTTTCTTGTTCTCTTTATGTCTTCAAAGCATGTGTGGGATTTATTATTATCATTATTCTTCTTTGGTATTTTATCTGTCTCCTCATCTTTGTTTGTTTTGCTGAGAACGAAAAAGTGAAGCAGATGCAATAAGTTTTATTTCTGACTTCTTTGAAAGTTATGAGATCTGCAATCACACTCACCTTTTTCAGAAGAGAACATTGTAATATTTGGCCATATGTTAAGAGGATTCTATGACTTGCTGAACTTTAACAGAAATGTCAGCTTCCCTAATCAAAGTATGTGTCAGGGTTGCTCTTTCAAATGCTGGAGATACCATCTCAAACACTTCATTTATGGTGTCAGGCTCCTGAAAAGCATTTGCTTAAGTTTGCTAAGGCCATTGAGAATCATATCCTTAATGTTGTGTGGTTGGTATTGTCGTATTTGTCTTAGTACCCTTATCTCTTAGCAAAGTAGCTAGATGACAAAGATATTTTCTCTAAGGATCTTTAACCTCTTGTGCTGCCTGTAACCTGTGCACAGAGAGCTTGCAATAAAGTAAATTAAAAGATGTGGTTTCTCTTACCCTTTACACAGGCATTAGTCTAATATTGCTGAATTCTACCATTGTGAATGGGCTACTCTATGAATAGCTGTAAAAAAAGTTTGGAAAGATATCAGGGTGGAGGTTTTATAGCTTTTTTCCCCTAAAAAGTGAACATTGGAGCTATTACAGGGTCTCATTGCATGATGTGGTTTAGCTCTGCTAGACAGCCCATGGCAGTAGGACGCTAGCAGCAGGCACAGTCCCAGTTCTACATCCCACATAAAATATCCTGAGCTGTGTTCAGAATATAAGGTGAAGAAACTTAAAATCAGTGTATTTAAGCACATGACGGTATTTTCCCCGAGTATTTTCAATTTTTATTGAAATCAGTATGTGTGAAGGCTGCTCAGATCCTTAACAATTTCCTTTTTAATTTATTAGTTTGCATACTGAAAGCAGTTTTACATATATCTTCCTTTTAATTCGCATGGGAAAGATATTCACAAAACTATTTTACTTCTTTTTCTCATGGGAGAGAGCTGATGCACCCACCTGTACTTATGTTTTTGTTAACTTTTTTCAAATATCCAAGTTGAATTTAGACTTTGCACCTTTCATTCAGGAAGAAATCCAAATGAAATATGAGTGAATTTAGCCTGACCAAAGAACATAAGACGGGATTTTAAAATTTTAATAGAAATGCAACCCTGTCCTTTGAGGGGGATTTTTCCCACTCAGGACTAAAATAGAACTACAGATCCAAATTTTCACCTGTTACAGAATTATGCCAGTTTCATTAAAAACAACATTAAGGAAACATAAAATATTTCAATAACTTATTTTCAACACTGGTCTTCCTTTTACATTTTTGGATTATGGATTATAACATTTATAGAAACAAAATAAAAATAAATCTTTGTAATCGTGATTACGTGTGCCATTTTGAACAAACCATAAGATTTGTTTGTTAATATTTTGCAATATGCCAAGTCAAATCCAAAAGGCTATTTTTGAAATATCATTCTGGAAAGGTTTTCCATTCTTGGGCCCACTTTGACTGTAACTTTACCAGGCTCCTGATGGAGGCACTGGCCCTGACCCATCCATAACAGGGACCAAAGATCCTCCAGGATGTTTCTACAAAGCAGTTACTGAGGGCCGTACAAGCATGGATGAGCGAACTCCTGGAAGACTGATAGCCAGGATATTTACTCAGCACACTGCAACACTACCCAGCACAGTCAGTTTAAAGCTTCCTCAGATATTCTAGCAGAGATTGCTCTAGGCTAGGTAAAGACTTGGCTGGACATGCTCCTGAGTAACCTGCTCTTGATCTTCAAAGGTGCCTTCCCACTACAGCCAATTCTGTGATTCTGAAAAATATCATTATTCCTCCTTTCTTTTCCCCTGGCTCTTCAAATATTTAAGTACCTCACCTCATTTCACGAAGCAGATTAATCCAAGATCACAATGTAAAATTGCCAGCTACCCTTTCCAGGGCAATTGCCCCTCCTCTCCATTCTTCGCTGCCCTTGGCTTGTAGCGAGGAGCCCTGACAGACCTGGTTTTCCCCCCCTGCTGCCCTTGATGGTGGTACCCCCCTCCACCTTGCCCCGGTGACGCACAGAGTGAGAGCCATTTTTTCCAGTCTGCTGTGCTGCGGGTGCGAAACGCACAGCTGGGGTGGATGGGGGAATGGCTGGAACTGACCGAGCAGAGCTGACATTCAGGCTGCCGCTGCTCTTTCAGACAGTCCTTTTCCAGGTAGTGTAACAAGGAATAAATTGGGATCTGGATGAATGTTCAGTAGGAGAAGAGTGTAAGAAACCATCCCTCTCTTAGTGGTGATTTCGCCTGGCCCTCATTTTTATTGCTGAATCCATTTAAAGTTTATCTTTGCCCTGCGGTACTAGTAAGCAAGGCTGGTAATTCCCTCAGTCTGGCAGCGTTGCTTTGCTGCCCTTTGCTTGGATGCGAGTGTTTCCTGTTAAAAGGATTCCATTTAATATCCTGCAAATTATCTGGGGTGGTGCAGAGCGATTTATTTTGTAAGCCTTATGCTGTGGATTGAAATTGCTTTTCCCCATCTCGGCACGAGGCAGCGGGGATCACAGACCTGTTCCCGGTGCTGAGGGGGGG